>NC_090242.1:13662281-13962281 GCF_024489055.1 Chanodichthys erythropterus | reverse complement strand
CGAACAAACCCCTCCGCTTTGATACTCAAGTCCCACGCTTGTCCCAGCATGCCTGATCTGTCAGTGGATCGCTCCAACCTGACTCCAGATACTTTCTTAAGACACCTCAAAATCCCTGTAAATCCTTATTAGTTGAATTATTCATTGGAAAGTAACTCTAAACTTTCATGTTAGAGCCCTTTATGCCAACTCAGGCACAATCTTCACACTAGTAGTGTGGAAATAAGTGTCAGGAACTGGCCGCTCACCTCAACTCAATAAATAGGTGAAAATCCAACCGACTTAAGCCATCTTTCTATTATCTCTGACATTTTAGTGAAAATATTAGACATTTTCTTTGTTCTTGACTAATCTCATAATTTTGATTAAATTATTCCCAACTGGCAGCTGCAAAAGTTCAAATATTTCAATGCATCTGTAGCTTAAAGTGAGAAAATTTCCCATGCATCTCCCATACTACTCTCTATTGGAACTGAATGACTTTCAGTTTGTTGGAGATATAAAAAGGTGCTAAAAGGTGGCTGTACTTTAAAGAATATAATAGAGACTCAGCATGGGTCTCTTTCAACTTGGACTAGAAATGAAAACAATGATAATGCCTTAGCAACTGCTTAGCAACATGCCAAAAGTCGCTCAGAACAACTTAGCAACTGCATAGCAGCTCCCTGGCAACCACCCACATCACAATACCCCGAACCTTGTTCTAGTATTCAATTAAAGTTCCAAGAGGTCCGGTCTCTATATTTCCTTCCCAGCGGAAGTCTGGACAGTAGCCTATACTTTTTTGGAACAGTTAGGCTATATATTTCCATTGGTGCAGCCGTAGTACTTTGTAAAAGAAAAAAATCCTACACAATCAAAATAGTTATCAAAGATGAGAATCTTGGGCTCAGAGAGCCAAAGCAGTGTGAATTCTTACCAATATTTACCAAAAAATTCCAAATTATAATACTGCAATTATAAAATTCTCTTAAAGGTGCAATATGTAATATTTTCTGTCTGCTAGAGGTCGCTAGAGGCCCATTCAAAACAAATGGGTAGCTTGCTTATGCCAAGTTTGAGAGTGGAATCTTGGGACATGTGGTCTTCATCTCACAGCCAGTGGAAAACAATTGGGATAGGACTCGGGAAGAAATCATGTTCATGGATGCGATTATTAAAGGTGCCCTAGATTCAAAAATTTAATTTACGTCGGCATAGTTGAATAACAAAAGTTCAGTACATGGCAATGACATACAGTGGGTCTCAAACTCCATTGTTTCCTCCTTCCTATATAGATCTCATTTGTTTAAACGACCTCCAAAGAACAGGCAAATCTCAACATAACACCGACTGTTACGTAACAGTCAGGATCATTAATATATACGCCCCCAATATTTGCATATGCCAGCTCATGTTCAATGCATTACACAAGGGCAGAACGTCTGGATCTGTGCACAGCTGAATCATCAGACTAGGTAAGCAAGCAAGAACAATAGCGAAAAATTGCAGATGGAGCAATAATAACTGATATGATCCATGATATCATGATATTTTTAGTGATATTTGTAAACTTGTCTTTCTAAATGTTTTGCTAGCATGTTGCTAATGTACTGTTAAATGTGGTTAAAGTTACCATTGTTTATTACTGCATTCACGGAGACAAGAGCCGTCGCTATTTTCATTTTTAAACACTTGCAGTCTGTATAATGCATAAACACAACTTCATTCTTTATAAATCTCTCCAACAGTGTAGCATTAGCCCGTTAGCCACGGAGCACCATCAAACTCATTCAGAATCAAATGTAAACATCCAAATAAATACTATACTCACAGGAATCGATGTATGCATGATGAACACTTTGTAAAGATCCATTTTGAGGGTTATATTAGCTGTGTGATCTTTGCGTTTGCTGTTTAAGGCAGTTGAGAGCTCGCGGGGGCGGGGGAGCAGGAGATTTAAAGGGGCCGCACGCTTAATCTGTGCCAGTGATGCGCGGGTTGATCCAAAATGAGCGGGTGCCTGCGGTCATCCGCGGTCACCCGCGGTTACGAGTCATCCAAAAATATTTTTAATGATATTCGGGTCGCGGTCGGTCGGGTCGTTTGAAATAAAGATGCCAATTAAACCTTTGTAATTTTCAGTTTTACTTAATAAAGGTTTCAGTTTTACTTTCATGGGTATTTGTGAACATTTATTTATGGTTATTGTAGCCTCAGTCTTTGGCTTAGCCTACCTGTTTTTGTTCGTCTAAAATGCGTTAATAAATACTTTATTAACATATTCTATCCCTGCATTTTGTGCTTGTGAGAGCTTCAATTGGGCATTCACGTGGCGAAATAGCCAAGTCTACTAATACAAGTGAGAAATCCTTATTTACCTTTTGAATGTTGAGCGTTATTAACTTTTGAATAAATGCTGACGCGGGACAAAATGCCCGATTTCCCAACACGTTGAACTGAGCAATGAAATTGTACAATTTTAATAGGCTACGTTACTTTTAAACGCATAGGCCTATAGCTCAGTAATGTCAGTTTTATGTATTTTCTAAGAGGGGGCGGGATTTTTGTTGGGAAAGTCGGGGGAGAGACGCGCATTTCGATTAGACTGGATAAACACATGCAGCATCTTAATTGTTAAGAAAATGAAACGAAATAAATGAATAAATCAAGCCTTTATTACATAACACTACAACATTCAGAAAAAGAACGGTTTGCGCTCCTAAGGGCTTTCACACTTTTCCAAAAGTGGGCCTTCTCTCAGTTGACCTGCTGATTAGGCTAATTCTTTAAGCAGGGTCGAAACATAAACATCGCATTCATCAATAATATGCATCTGACAGCTGAAATGGAAAATGATGGGCCGCCTCAAGAACTGCCTGCTCTCGCCGCTGCACCTCTGAGGGCACCACGTCAGGTCCTGAAATATTTCTCTCCTCCACAGGCCGGATATTATTGGCCAGGGAGGCTGATGGGGGGTTCTTACGTCTATGGCCCAATGACGCTACAATGAGCATTTACTGCTTTTAAAAAAATGCGGGTCAGGAAGCGGGTCGGGTACAATATTTTCTTCTTTTTTTTTTTTTTGCGGTCCGAGTTGCGGGCGGGTTAGTTGAAAACGTCGGTCGGGTGCGGGTTGTTTATACATTGACCTGCGCATCACTGATCTGTGCATATGTAATAATGGCTCAAAATAGGCAGTTGAAAAAATTAATTTAAAAAAAATCTATGGGGTATTTTGAGCTGAAACTTCACAGACACGTTCAGGAGACACCTTAGACTTATATTACATCTTTTGAAAAGGCACCTCTAGGGCACCTTTAACGTTACTGTAGTATGAAGCAGAGCAGGACCGAGTGTTGTGGGAGTTGAACGAGGCGCTGGAGCAATTACACAACACACGCCTCACGAGCAGCGTAACTTTTATTATGCCACAGTCGTCTTTGGTGTTTCCATGGTTTCTACAAAATAAAACCGGAAACCGAGGGTAACGCAGGTATGACGCAATTGACAGGCGACTCCTCACACGTCCCGGAGCCTTGGTTAAAATTGCAATTTTCTCACGATTTACAAATAGTTGGAAACATTTGGGATATTGTAAATACTCAACTGAACAAAATATATAACACTGGCCTAGTGGTTTTTGGATATTTTACTGCAAAATTCTTACATATTGCACCTTTATTATGTTGATTAATAATGTTAAATATATGGAAAAAAACTAAACGTCTAAAGGAGCTATGTGTTAACTTGTCACAAACCTGGTTTCATTTCTATCTGTAAATAGAAATAATTATATTTGCTGCATTTTCGTTTTCTGCAGAGTTTTAGCAAAAGTATCTATTTTGCTGCTCACTATGTTGTTAAAGTAACCGTGTCATCTGCAGCTCTTAATGTGGCAACGTGCACAGAGCGGAAATGGCTTGAATGAAGGCGCGTTTGGCTTTAGATAAAAAATATCTAAAGCCAAACTTAACGCTCGTTGTTTTGCTGCTCACGTTAATCTGCAGAAACTGTAAAATGGCACAATTATGTCCAGCGGTCTGGAAGGAACCAAGCTTGGGTCTGGAACTGGACCACGGTCCACAATTTGAACACCACTGTTCTAGGGTTTGAGACACTGGTGTCCCTCAAGGCTCTACATTCGGACCCTTTTTTTTTTTTTTACTTTGAAATGCTATCTCACTTCATATTAAATGAATAAAACATTTCTATTTTGTCTTTTATGAAATTCTACCATTCAAAACCTCAGAGATGGAGTCCATCTATTTCATGTGTCAGGACATAAGAAAGCTTAGAAACTGTGGAATGTGTCAACACAGAAACTATCACCACACAAGCAGATTCCTCTCTACTCCCAGCTTGGGTAAACAAGGAGGTTCATCTCGCAGGGACAAACATCTCTCACGAGTTCCGTTCTCAGCAGTCTTTGCTCTACTGGTCCCCCGGAACAATTTATAAGGGTCTGCTGTGACCTCTGACCTGACCTGGCTTTAACATTGTGAACGTGGGTGACCGTCCCATCGCCAAGACAGTAAGGTTACTACCCTGGGGCTCAGAGTCTGTGAGAAATGGAGGTCGAATCTTCAGACAGACACGCACACGCAGGAAAACATTTGCACATGGGAAAAGAGACACGATTTGTGATGTTTACTGGTGGAACAGATGCTTATGGTTGTACATCAAAAGGTCAACAAGGTCTCATGTTTATCATTCTAAAAGAAAATAACTGTTTTTCAAGATACATCCAGGGAAACATCACACACTAAGAGTTGGACATCATGACCTCTGACTTGGGGTTTTTCTCTGTAAAAATATGTGTAAATGTCTGAAAAAAAAATCAGAATTTAAGAAATGAGAAATTGAATTTGAATAAAATGAGAAGAAATGTAATGATTTATCAAAAAAAAAAAAAAAAATTAAGGAAGAGGATTAGGGCCAAGCAATAATGAAAAAATAAAACCATCTCGAGATTAAAGTAGTTAAATTTAGAGAAAAAACTCGTCAAATTTCGTGAAAAAAGTTGAAATAAAATGTTGAGAATAAACTCGTTAAATTACGAGAAAAAACTTGTTAAATTTCGAGAAAAAAGTCGAGATAAAATGTTGAGAATAAAGTCATTAAATTATGAGAAAAAAGTCGTTAGATTATGAGAACAAATTCGTTAAATGATGAGAAAAATAGTCGTTAAATTTCGAGAAAAAAAGTCGAGATGAAATGTTCAAAAAAAAATTTTAGAGAAAAAAGTTGTTAAATTAGGAGAACAAATTCGTAATTTAACAAATTTGTTCTCGTAATTTAACAACTTTTTTTCTCATAATTTAATGAGTTTATTCTCAACATTTTATCTCAACTTTTTTCTTGAAATGTAACAACTTTAATCTCGAGATGGTTTTATTTTTTATTATTGCTTGGCCCTAATCCTCTTCCATAGAGATTTCATTACACAAATATTTAAGAAGTTTTACAACAAAACAAATTTTTTTTTTGTAATTATACCTATTTATTTGCTGATATGTTGAATACTGTTAAATACTGCCACAAATTCATTTTAATTTATAATGTATATATTTAAAAAATATTTTAATTTTATAAATCAAAGTATATTTTAATTTTGATACTCACCATCACAAATTGTCAACCATATTGTTGTCAGTTTAAAAAAAATAAAATATTAATAATAAATATGAAAAAATAAATAACTAAAATGTGAATATTCATATAATAAAAAGTATTATTGTAATTGTTATATATATATATATATAATACATGAGATAATACTATAAGTATTATAAGAATTAATATGAGTAAAATTATATATACATATATACTGTATGTATACATTACCGCTTGAAAGTTTGTGAACCCTTTGCAGAATAAGAAACAAAATAAGAGAGATCATGCAAAATGCATGTTATTTTTTATTTAGTACTGTCCTGAGTAAGATATTTTACAAAAAAATATGTTTACATATGATTCACAAGACAAAAAAAAAAAAAATAGCTGAATTTATTAAAATGACCCAGTTCCAAAGTGTGAACCATTGATTCTCAATACTGTGTGTGGTTACCTGGATGATCCACAACTGTTTTTTTGTTTTGTGATGGTTGTTCATGAGTCTCTTGTTTGTTCTGAGCAGTTAAACGGAGCTCTGTTCTTCAGAAAAATCCTCCAGCTCCTGCAGATTCATCAGATTTCCAGCATCTTTTGCATATTTAAACCCTTTCCAGCAGTGACTGTATGATTTTGAGATCCGTCTTTTCACACTGAGGACAACTGAGGGACTCAAACTCAACTATTAAAAAAGGTTCAAACATTCACTGATGCTCCAGAAGAAAACACGATGCATTGAGAGCCGAGGGGTAAAAACTTTTTGAATTTGAAGATCAAGGTAAATTGTATTTAATCTGTCTTCTGGGAAACATGTAAGTATCTTCTGTTGCTTCTGAAGGGCAGTACTAAATGAAAAAAAAAAAAAAAAAAAAAAAATATATTTAAAAAATATAAGAAAAATTTGGACTTCTTCATCCTGTTCAAAAGTTTTCACCCCCCGGCTTTTAATGCATCTTGTTTCCTTCTGGAACATCAGTGAATGTTTGAACCTTTTTTAATAATTGAGTTTGAGTCCCTCAATTGTCCTCAGTTTGAAAAGATGGATCTGAAAATCATACAGTCACTGCTGGAAAGGGTTCAAATATGCAAAAGATGCTGGAAAACTGATGAATCTGCAGGAGCTGGAGTATTTTTCTGAAGAACAGAGCTCAGTTTAACAGCTCAGGACAAACAAGAGACTCGTGAACAACCATCACAAAACAAACAAAAAACAGTTGTGGATCATCAGGTAACCACACACAGTATTGAAAATCAAGGGTTCACAAACTTTTGAACAGGCCATTTGAATAAATTCCAATTAAATTCAGCTATTTTTTTTGTCTAGTGAATTATATTTAAACATATTTATGTAAAATATCTTACTCAGGACAGTACTACATAAAAAATAACATGCATTTTGTATGATTCCTCTTTCACATTTTCACAGATTCTGCAAGGGGTTCACAAACTTTCAAGCGGCACTGTATATAAAGCATAAAATAACAGAAAACGTCTGTTGTGTAATTCATGTATAATTCATACTGATAAATGTTATGTATTATTACTAAAAACTTATATTAAATATGAATTCAAATTCACATTCAAATTCTGAATCCTGTTTGCTGCCTCAATTCAAATTCAGCAACTGAACTGGAATTTAAAAGGCATTCTTAATTTATCTCTGAATGGCGCACAACCCTGCTAAAGGCCTTACGTCAGCCCAGCTGTTGGTATTTTATGCCTGACTGGTAGCAGGAAAGCATCTATTATTTTAGCGTCCAATTACAAAGACACATGCCCTGAACAAACATGCCATGTGTTTGCCTGCCCTCCCCCATCCGTCCACAAACACCAGGAGGAGACTGAACCTGACCAACTGTTCTGAACAACTCCCACCTCAATGATATGAGTCTGGTGAAGCCTCTCTATGCAGGTCTGAACCATGCAGCTCCATTTATAGAGCCGATGAAACTTGTTAATGGCTTGATACTGCAGATGAATTAAAAGAAAATCTAAGTTCTTTTAGTCGACTCATTTGCTGTTAAGAGGCTCATTTTTTGGATATTTTTTAGCTTCCATAACATGTAAAACATCCAAAATACACATTTAAGTGTTTGTTTTATTGCACTTTATCTGTTTGGGAGGCAAAAATGCTCACTTCAATGCCACATACAACTTTCCAGTTTTATTCCTATCTGTATTTCGAAGGTTTTATACAACTGGCCTGATTTCATACATTTTATTCATAAAAACGTGGTGAAAATGCTTTTTTTTTCTGGCTGTTGAGAGTATTTTCTGATTTATGGAGTGATAAAAGGAGATATACAAACCCGGCACTGTAAAACTTTTAACTCCGATATGTCATCAAAATTGATCCATAACTTTGATCCTGGATTTATCCAATCCTTAGATTTCTGTTTTGGAAATGTATGCAAATTAGTGCATTATTAATTAGATAATTTCTATTTGCATATTTAAACATAAAATTTCATGAATACAAAATTCATTGTCTTAAAGGGTTAGTTCACCCAAAAATGAAAATTCTGTCATTTATTACCAAAGACTATAGAATAACACAAGATGTGTCACTCGTATCGTTTTGAATGGGAGAAAGTGTAACGCGCAATATGGCGGAATAAGTCCCGCCTTCTAAAGCCAAGAGCCAATCGCCGACTGGTAAAGTCATCGCGTCACTTCAGCGGCCGTTAGAATCACTGGTTTCTATAGAAACAGTCAGACGCGCGCCTCCGAAGAGACGCGCATTTAGGTCTGCACATGCGCATTAGCTTGATCCAGCCTGAAAAAAATACATTTTTTTTGTCTTGATTCGAGCGTTTAGAAACTAAATTTATGAGTCAGTTGTTGTTAGATTTCATTGGTGATTTCAAATATGAAGTTTAATCGAAAGGTTGACGAACAGTTTTGGAGAATCTGATGTTTCCCCATTCAAAGAGATAGGAGCTGCATGATGCCCAGGATGCCCAAGAGGCATTTCAAAGATGGCCGCCGAGTGAAATGTCTTAAAGGGACTTTATTACTCACCCTCATGCCGTTCCACACCCATAAGACCTTCGTTAATCTTCGGAACACAAATTAAGATATTTTGATTAAATCCGATGGCTCAGTGAGGCCTCCATAGCCAGCAATGACATTTCCTCTCTCAAGATCCATAAAGGTACTAAAAACATAAATCGGTTCATGTGAGTACAGTGGTTCAATATTAATATTATAAAGCGACGACAATATTTTTGGTGCGCCAAAAAAAAAAAAAAATAAAAAATTATGACTTATTTAGTGATGGCTGATTTCAAAACACTGCTTCAGGAAGATTCGGAGCATAAATGAATCAGTGTATCGAATCTGCTGTTCGGAGCGCCAAAGTCACGTGATTTCAGCCGTTGGCCAGTCCCTCCAGAAAAATGCGATTATGCGATCGCCTGATTTAACGCATAATCAGTCCGCATATTTATGCGGGGGTCACATTTTTTCAAATATGCCGCACTTTCGCCACATAAATTGACGATTTCAGCAAGCAAAATATGCGGGGTTAGCATGATTTCATAATCCCTGTATTTTCGTTGCAAAAAAGTCACATATATCTTAGCAGAAAGTTGAAAAATGTTGCATTTACTTCAAGTAAAGCGCCATTGTTCCCCCTATTGCCATGGGAACCTTATGAAGTGACGTAATTACGCAACGTGAATATCATCTGCAAACCCCCGCGGTGAAATCAGTGATACCATGATGAAGCACGCAAATCATTCTCATTTGCCAACAAAAATAAGCGCAAAAGACTGTGTTTCCCGGTGTGTTACATGACAGTGGGGGCAAATTATTTTGCACTGCGTGTAACTGCGTGTTGGACCACAGACGGAAGTTTGAGCCATGCGTTAATTAAGGGCTGAAATAAAACAGAATGAGAACTTAAATATTCTGTGATTTAGTATGCTTGCTTATCATATGAAGTAATAAGAAATGACTCTTTACATTAAGGTAGTAGCCTAGTGAAAACAGGGTGTTGGGGAAATCACTTTTTTTTTCTCTTTTTCATCAAACCGCAGTTTGTGCAAGTTCCCGCAATTTCATCGCATAAAATTGCCAAAAAATCCCGCATATTCTATCGCATTTTTTAAGAAAACGTGCCGCATAATCAAGGATTTTTGCCCGCAACAATCACAAAAAAAAAATCTGCGTTTTTCTGGAAGGACTGGTTGGCAGTTTGACACGCGATCTGAATCATGATTCGATACACTGATTCATTATGCTCAGAATCTTCCTGAAGCAGTGTTTTGAAATTGGCGCACCAAAAATATTCTCGTCGCTTTATAATATTAATATTGAACCACTGTACTCGCATGAACCGATTTAAATATGTTTTTAGTACCTTTATGGATCTTGAGAGAGGAAGTGTCATTGCTCCCTATGGAGGCCTCACGGAGCCATCTGATTTAATCAAAATATCTTAATTTGTGTTCCGAAGATTAAGGTCTTACGTGTGTGGAACGGCATGAGGGTGAGTAATAAATGACAGGATTTTCATTTTTGGGTGAACTAACCCATTTAATGTACTGTGAGTCAATTAACTGGGGTATATATATAGGGATATCTGTTAGTTAGTTAAAATATTTTACCCTATTCACCTGTTTCACCTGTGTCTTGCTTTAAGATGCTCTGAGTGGTTTCTGAAAGGTTGCTGGTATGTAAATGTATGGGTTTTTTTTTCCTTCAGTTTCGTCATAACACTAGAGGGCATCCCAAAGACTCCATGTCAAAGCTGAGTGGATCTTTAGCTATGGGTCTAATGAGAACAAATGATGTTCAATAAATAATGAATCTTTGTGCCTCAAAAGTTCAAAAATTCAAACCTTCCATCATGATTCAGACTTTCCAGTGGTCGGTCACCACGGCAACAGTTTGATGATCCCAATAAGCATTGTGACCTCTGTCTCTCCTTGTGCATTGTGGGAAATAGAATATCAGCAGCTGTTGCACAGTGGGTCACGGCTGCCCAATGTAACCACAGTGATTAATTATGACACAGAGATCTGGAACCTCTTGAGTGGATGACAAACTGCACCAATGAAATGGGCGGAATTCCATCTGGATACAGAAAAAGGTTAATATTTTTAATTGTTCTAATCATGATAAGGATATTTATGCTTTTTTACTATATATTTAAGCCTGTGCAGCTTAAATTGACCTGATCAGGGGTGTGAGTTTGCACAGTATTATATTGCATTGAAATTTGAGGCATCTTCCCAGAATAAACAGCTCCAAAATACTTTTAAGTTAGATTTTAAAGGGTTAGATGTTCATACCCAATGGGCCATAAAAGCAGGTCAGAGTGATAATTGCAACCAAATGTTTGTGAGTAGTCACAAAAGATAAATTTAACAAACCCACAAGTTAAGGTTATTTTTACTTGCTACTTTTTACTGACTGACTAAATAAGATTTTCCAGATGCCCTGAATCTTTAATATGCTGTTTTCTTCTGTTAAAGAACAGCACAGCAAACTATAATCATATGTAAACATTCAACAACACTTAAAAATACAAAATAATAGGTACTGTGCATCATTACAGACTGTACCAGGTTTCATTTATTTTAAAATGCCTAGTATGTGTCGGATTTATATTCAGATGCAAATTCGGATTTGAATCCACATTTAAATCTAGACCCGGATCCAAAACTATATTCAGATCCAGCTTCAGATCCTAAAAGAGATCCATATTAATTTATTAGAATTCAAATTCATGTTCAGATTTAGATCTGAATGCAGATTAAAATCCACATATAAATCTAGACCTGGATCCAAAACTATGTTCAGATCCAGATACCGGCTATTCAGATTCAAATCCAAATTAAGAATAAGATTGAGATCCAGATTCAGAACACAAACAAGATCCCATTAGATCCAGATTCATTTATTAGAATTCAGATTCAATTCAAGTATTGAAATGCCTAGTATGAGTCATATTTCATTCAGATTCAAATCCACATTTAAGTCTAGACCCAGATCCAAAACTATATTTAGATCCATGTTCAAAATTAGATCCCAAATCACATCCCATTAGATCCGGATTCATGTTTATGGACATGGTAGATACTGTACATGCAATTGCTGCTCTGTAAAGATGATCAGCTGAAAGTCTTATACACTTTTACAGTGTCAAGCATTAGTCTCAAAGCAGTAAAAGAAAACTTAACTCACACCAGCAATAATAAAGTCTGCAGTAGCCGTCAATCCTCCCTCTGTACCTCACACATACGTCTCTCTCCTCCTGCCTGAATGTATCCACTTGAAACTGTGCAGCAATCTTGTCGAAAGGACCTCAGAGAAAACAGTAGGATTTAAGCAACCATCTCAAACAAGAGAAAAGCATCCTGTCCTGATAAACAGAAGCAGCTTTTTGGAGAAAAAAAATATTTAGAATCAAAGAATTTTCACTTTTATGTGCCTGTATTGTACATAAAATTACATATTGTACATAAAATTCATAAAAACAAAAGAATCAGACAAGAGCATCAACCAACATTCAATTTCCGGTTGACCACATCATATAACTTCAGTCTCATGTTGCCTCCAAGTTTACATGCACACAGTCTGTCCACACAATATCTGGCCAGCACATTTAATTTTAAAGATAATCCTCTTTCTCACAGAACACTTGATTTAACCTCGTTTTGACATTTTCTCATTTACAGCACAGCACCATCTTGGATTACAGTGGCACTTCTTCTTGCATACATTTAATGCCAAAGTCATTTTTTAGTTTAAATGGTTGTGGAGCCCCACCCTGTTGCCGCATTGTGTTTGATGGTTTGATAAAGTCGTGGAAAGCGACGTTCAGGAATGCAGTAGTGTTTGATGTTAGACGTCTGTTTGAAATGTCACTATAAGACACAAAGATCAAGCCACAGTTGAGCTGGAATACTAAAGAGTCTCATTTAGTCATAATACTGTAGGGAAATTTAAATCAATTTAGAGTCAGGTTTGATCAGTCAGAATAAAAGTGTGATTGAGACAAAATACTAGAGTTTTAATAAAAAAACTGTTTACTTAAAGGGTGAAAAAACATGCCTATGTCAAATGTAAGATTTTTTTGAACTGTGATATTATTTTCAAGACAATAAAGCACATTTTAAAGTCAAATGTTCATTATCATAATGGTGGTTTTCATTAGATTCCAGACATTATAGACATTACTATAATGTAGAATATTTTACGTATAAAATAAAATGTAAATAAAATGTTTTTAATTAAGCAAAACCTTCCCTCATACATAAATACACACACACACACACACACACACACACACACACACACACACACACACACACACACACACACACACACTATATTATATTATATTATATTATATTATATTATATTATATTATATTATATTATATTATATTATATTATATTATATTATATTATATTATATTATATTATATATAATGTTCTGGGTACCAAAAATTGTTATCTGGGAGAAAGCTCTCATATTTTATTAAAAAGATCTTTGTTTGTGTTCCGAAGATAAACGTTAGATTAACTTTAGAATAACATTCTTCAAACCAAACACTAACGTCGTAGTAATGTTCTGGGAACCTTAGATTAACGTTAGAATAACGTTCTACAAGCCAAAAATTAATTTTATATTAATGTTAAAGGAACGTTTGATTTATGTTAGAATAACATTCTACAAACCAAAAACTAATGTTATAATAACGTAAAGGGAACATTAGATTAACGTTAGAATAATGTTCTACAAACCAAAAACTAACATTATAATAACGTTAAGGGAACCTTAGATTAATGTTAGAATAACGTTCAACTAACCAAAATCTAACATTCTGGGAATGTTATAGTAAAGTTTTGGGAACATTAGATTAACGTTAAAATAACATTCTACAAACCAAAAACTAACATTATAATAATTTTAATGGACGTTAGATTAACAAAATTTTGTTATCTGGGAGAAAGCTCTCATATTTATTAAAATGATCTGTTTGTGATCTGAAGATGAACGTTAGATTAACGTTAGAAAAACGTTCTATAAACCAAAAACTAACATTATAGTAACATTCTGGGAACATTAGATTAACGTTAGAATGACGTTCTACAAACCAAAATCTAACGTTCTGGGAACGTTATAGTAAAGTTTTGGGAATGTTAGATTAACGTTAAAATAATGTTCTACAAACCAAAAACTAATGTTATAGTAACATTCTGGGAACATTAGATTAACGTTAGAATAATGTTCTACAAACCAAAAACTAACATTATAATAATGTTTATGGAATGTTAGATTCATGTAGGAATAACGTTCTATAAACCAAAATCTGATAAAATACAAAATCCTGGCTAACCAAATAACATAACATTCTGGGAACCAAAAATTGTTATCTGGGAGAAAGCTCTCATATTTCATTAAAAAGATCTTCATTTGTGTTCCGAAGATTACTGTACGGGTTTGGAACAACAAAAGGGTGAGTAATTAATGACAGAATATTACTTTTTTTTAAGGTGAACTAATCCTTTAAGAGTGAGGTCATTGACAGCTGTGTGTGACAAAGGAAACACGCTGTCTTTTTGGACTGTTGTGTTGAAAAAAAAAAAAAAAACAAAAAAAAAAAAAAACACACAGATCATAAACCCCAGGAAAATACAGATAAATTAATTGTGGGATATACTCACGTGAGAAACATGTTCCCTGAATCCTGATGATATTTGATAAATCATGTCGTGTATTAGGGAAACTTCGCGAATGAATCGCTCTTTTGAATCGGTTCTTTTCAATGAACAGCCAAACGGTTCAAACGGTCTTTGAAACAATTAAGTGTGAATCATTCGGAAACTCACGCGCTGAATAATTTGAGGGGAAGTCTGTAAAAATAAATAAATAAATAAACTTAATTCAGATTGCAGAGAACAATCAGATCACTGGATTAAGTGGATATTCACACACATCCATTACAACAAAATCCATTAACTAAACCTGCGATGTAAAAAGTCACCTGCGTGAGCCGCTTGTGGACGACTCACTGCAGGTGCGGAAATTTTTAGACCAAAAGCGTTGGAAAACACTAACAATACTAATATAAAAAAGACATTACCATCTCGCATCTAGGGTGCCAAAAGGGGCAGTGAGGAGGGTGACTGTCATTGTGAGTCTGTATGCAATCTGAACCGATCAGGGAGTTTGTGTGTGAGGTGTTCGGATCTTTCCTCCTCTCACACTTCCTCAAACAAGCTCACGCTCTCTCGCTCTCCCTCCCTCTGAGGTCGCAGTCATCCTGTCAGTGTGTATCGGCAAGGCTCATGTAGTGTTTGTGACTGTATGTTAAGGGGCTGAACTCAAAGCCCCCCGTGGCCGTCCTGACTGAGAGCGAAGGGAGGCTGTCGATTTCCCCCAGAGACCCCAATGCAGATGGTGTGAGCAGTGAGGGGAAAAGTTTATGACAGCTCTGCTGTTTTCGGTTCAAGACTGCCCCATGGAGCTTTTTGATTTTACCGATGCAGCTAACGACTTTTTACCAGGCTGTTTGAGTCAGTAATGCACTTGTATCGGACGGAGTCACGTTCGGGATTGAGTCTTGGATCACAGTGAATCCACGTTCTGCATTTGTTTTGGTTTTATTGGATTTTTTTCACTTCACTTCTGTGGACGTTTTCTGGATAGCAGTTTTTAAGGTAACAATAGTCTGTTTACAGTCATTTGGATGTTGCTAATGACAAGTTGGCTGTGTGAATGTGCTTATTTTCTGTCGCGAGAGGCGTGTATGTTTTGCTAAGATGTAGAGGTCATCCAGCACCAGAGTATGGTGTGTACATTTATTTCTGCCATAGCCACAGAATGAACTATAATCAGTGTGTAGTGTTGCGCTTTTTATTTATATCTATATGGGTTGGCGTGAAATATCAAGCAGTGACAGCGTCTTGCTGTGAGACATCCTGAAACTAAACAAGTTTCAAACAAGTTTTACATAATATTTTATTACTTTAAACCGTTTTGTATGTATGTAGGCTATGTATGCATGTTTGTGTATGTGTATATATGTATGTATGTATGTATGTGTGTATATATATATATATATATATATATATATATATATATATATATATATATATATATAATATATATAATTATTTTTATTTATTTATTGAATATATATGACATATAAGAAATATTTTTATTTTTAAGAAATACTACATTTTTGTAGACTTGAATGACATACTGTAGGCTTAGGCTATATATTAATCTAAAATCTTGAAATGAAAAAAAGTTCCTTGACATGCTATTTGTTATTTGTCAAATATCCGTGTATTGTATATTCAAACAATCCTTAATAAGTTCCATGTCTCATTGTTTGACAAAGCTAGTTTCACATTTCTACAGCTGTTGTCTACATGAATTGATCATTTGAGGAAGGAGGAGAGTTAAAATAGATCAGATGTTCTCCTTTTCCAGCATTTACATTTTAGCTTTGTCTGAAACACTTGTGTTGGGCATCCAGAGGTTGGAGTTCTCAGTTTTACATACTTTGTTTCAGATCTTGTTTCTTTTTGGGAGCAATGAAAATAGACTCAAATGAATGTTGACATACAGTAACAGCAGAGGTAAATAAATGTGAAAAGCATTAGCATGGGTTATTATGGCTTGGAAGATTTGAATGCAGATTTTGGCAAATTTGAGAATATTGTAAAGACCTCTTCTAACACTGGGGTGTTTTTAATCAAATTCTCAGAAAAAAACGGTACAAAAGCTGTCACTGGAATGGTACACTTTAATAAGGTTATAATATGTATCATTGAGGTACTAATATGTACACTTTTGATACCAATATACCTTTGAGTTACTAATATGCACTCTTTAGGTACAGGTGACAGTGACAGCTTTTTTTCTGAGAGTGCAGGAGGAAAATCAGGGCATTAAAGCCATTTACTCTTCATATATTCTCATTGCTATCTGAAATAATTGAGATATTAACAAGCTCTCATTTGTGGTATTTATTTTCAATAAACAGAGAAGCATCTTTCATTTTGTGTACTAATAAACTGATCACACTGAATTAAGTCAGCATCTGCAGTCAGTTTGAGGTTCATGTTGAGTTAGAGGAGGTGTGGAGGAGAGCGGCAGAGGGGGAGAGGTAGACGGAGATGCAGATAGAAACTAATGAAAGGAAGAGGCAGGAATGAACAACAATCTGTCAGCTCACTGACACTGTAGGAGATGATGATATCTGAAAGAGAAGGGAACATACAGTTCTGCGATAATTCAGAAACAGAATGGGAAATGCTGATCGTATCTGTGTGTTTAATTATTTAATTTCTTTATCTAGGAGAAATGTTTGATTTTTCTTTTCTATGGGTAAAATCACATTCAAAACATACCAGAGGTCCTAACTCTCTTCCAATCTCCTAACCTTATTACGACACATTATGGTGCTTTAACGTTGATGGAAGAGCGTTATTTGCCAGTAAGGAGATAGCGGAGGAGAAAGCGACATAACTGTGGCTATTTAGAGGACTGATCTCCTTTCATTTTCCCCATCAAACCCTGCATGACCCAATGCTGTGATTGTGTTTGTGATGTGAGCATGTCTGTCTCTGTCTCGTTCAGGCATTCACTGCAAACTCATCTGGTCTTTGGGAGCAACCGAAGTCAGAGAGGGAAATTCATAAAGAAGAGAAGAGTGTTGTGCTCATTTGCCATTTTTAAGGGGTTCACCCAAAATGAACCCTCATGTTGTTCCAAATCCATAAGACTTTTGTTCATCTTTGGAACACAAATGAAGATATTTTTAATGAAATCTGAGAGATTTCTGTCGCTCCATCACCTTCATTGTATTAACTCAATTTTTTAAGGCAACCAGGTAACTTACTTTGAGTTAAACCAACAATTCTTTTTTTTTTTACGGTGTAGACTTTCAGTGGAGGGACAGAAATCTCTCAGATTTCTTTAAGAATATTTTTATAATATATTTATGTTCCAAAGATAAACAATAGGCATCCTATAGGTTTGGAACAACATAATTGATGACAGAAATTTCATTTTTGGGTGATCTCTTTTGGAGACACTACAGAAAGTAACTGTCTTGAATTATGGTTTGCAAAGTTCTAGGTTTGACAAAAGTTTCCCACCTAGGTGTGAAAGCAGTAAAGTTCTATAGGCTCAGAATTTGGTTAACTAACTTGTCCAAATATTCTGAACCTCAAACAAAAAGAGACAGTCAGGCGGCCCATTGAACTGCCAAATCCATCCCAATCTGAAGGTGGCTGCAGTATCATCATCACAATCCTCAAATTAACAATTGGTTTCCAGAATTTCTGTTTTTAGCAACTCTTTTTTTCCCTTATTCGTATGAACAAAGCCAGTGAGATGCCTCCGAGGCCAACACCCATTGACTTAAAAACCACTTCTGCTAAAATTTCCCCAAATGACTCAGACAGTCATATGCCTAGATGTGTGGTTTTGCACAGATGTAAGAAGGATTCCTCAAGTTTTAATAACTATGTGGCATTATGTTAGTTAGAACCTGATTTGTGGCAATGAGACAGATCAGGTTCATGACCTTTTTAAATTTCTCATTAAAGTTCACCAACCTTGAAAATCGTGTCATCATGTACTCAATCTCATGTTTAAAAAAAAATATCTACTCTGTGGAACACAAGTTATTCAGTATGAAATGCTCTTTCTGTACAATGAAAATGGATGGGGACGGGGGCCATCAAGTTCCTAAAAAGTTGAATTAGACGGCTCCAGTCCCTATCCACTTTCACTGTACATAAAACAGCAGCCAAGAGTAAAGTGTGAGTAAATGATGATTCAATTTTTGGAATGAAATTTTGATATACACTCCCTAGTAAATAAAAAGCTATATCAATCAATCTATTTAAAATACATTTATTTCATACTAAGTATACTTCAAATCCAACATTTATTAACATATCACTCAAGACTTACTGATATAAAATTATAATGAAACTTTATTTGTTCACCGATTTCCTCCAAAATACTGTTAAAACAGTAAAATTGTGAAAATTTTTCCACTTTGAACATTTTTCCACTTTGAAACAGTCCATTTTAAATAAGACTTGACCTACAGGACACAACGGGGCTTCTGGACCATGTTCACATATGACTTCCTTTTTGTATGACAGAGCTTTAGTTGGCATCTGCAGATGGCACGGCGGATTGTGTTTACCGACAGTGGTTTCTGGAAGTATTCCTGGGCCCATTTAGTAATGTCATTGACACAATCATGCTGATGAGTGATGCAGTGTCATCTGAGGGCCCTAATACCATGGGCATCCAATAAAGATCTTTGGCCTTGTCGCTTACGCACAAAGATTTCTCCAGTCTCTGAATCTTTTTATGATGTTATGCACTATAGATGATGAGATTTGCAAAGCCTTTGCAATTTGATGTTGAGGAACATTGTTTTTAAAGTATTCCACAATCGATATACACTCTTTTTTACAGATTGGAGAGCCTCTGCACATTTTTACTTCTGAGAGACTCTGCCTCTTTAAGACATCCCATTTATAGCTAATCATGTAATAGACCTGATATCAATTCACTTAATTAGTTGCTAGACATTCTCCCAGCTGAATCTTTTCAAAATTTTTTACTTTTTCAGCCATTTGTTGCCCCCGTGCCAACTATTTTGAGACTTGTAGCAGGCATCAAATTTGAAATGAGCTCATTTTGTGCATAAAATTGTAAAATTTCTCAGTTTAAACATCATGTTATTTATCTTCTATTGTGAATAAAATATTGGCTTGTGTGATTTGTAAGTCTTTTAGTTTTCATTTTCTTCAAATTTAAAAAAAAGTTCCAACATTTCCGGAATTCGGGTTGTAGAATAGAAACCGAAAGTGGAACTATTTCTACTTTTGCTAAATGTTTTAGAACTGGTAAAAGGAAAAAGCATACCCTTATGACATCATACTCACTTCATATGTCACATGTGTCAGTCAAACAGCAGTGACAGCCGAACCCTGGCGGTGGTCATGCACACTGGCAGAAAGACGGATATCACACCCCTCTGTGATTTTGGCAGGTTCATTCCGTTCTAACACACTTATCCTTCAGTGCTGCAAACCCTCTAAATATGAGGATTCTTCAGCAAACAGATTCTTATATTCTGATATTCTTATGTCAGTTAATATTGAAAAAAAAAAAGCTATTTTAAAATAGTAGTTAGTTAGTAGTTACTATTTTTAGTACTGAATTAATATGCTTTTTCCCACTAACTCATTGCAATGCATTCTGGGATCGCTTAATCCATAAAGGATACATGCAATGCATTTCTTTCCTTTTATTTTCTGTGCTAAAATCTTGTTAAGCAACTTTACACGCAAGGTCATTACGTGGCTAAAATGCATAATTCTTTCTCCTCTCTATTTTCTGTATGTCTTTTCAGACATCAATATCTCTAATGCTCTCTGGTCTGGTACCAGGACTTTGTGTTTCACGGTCAGTTGGGCTGAATGTGGCTGTCAGCATTAGCAGACAGCATTAGCTATAGACAGAAGTGACCAGCAGCTGTCAGACTGAAGCACAGACAGGCAGACAGACAGACAGATGGCTGAGATAAAGCATACGACGTGCCTATTTTAGACCACTTACTTAGACACACAAAGAACTGGCCGATATAAAGAATGCATGACCACTCAAGGGATTTACTGCCCTTTGGGGCAACTGAAAATGCCAGATTCATGGCATCTTTTGCATCTTAACGCTTTTAATAAGCAATGTTTTGTGGGTTTTCTTAGTGGTCCTGGTTTAGCACAAGCAATGGCTGTTAGTTGAAGTTCTCTTCACCAGTGATCAAAGCGCTAGTTGATGAATCTAATGCAGGTGCACTGAATTTTAAGCTAAGACCATTGGGTGCTTGGTTGCTAGTGTTTTTTAGTTGATGTTCAAGTATCTACAAAACACTCCCTTATGTACACTACTGTTCACACATTTGGGGTTGCTACAGTAATATATATATATATATATATATATATATATATATATATATATATATATATATATATATATATATATATATATATATATATATATATATATAAATAAATAAATGTAGCCTTGAGCATAAGAGACTTCTTTCAAAAAAAAAATAAATAAATAAATTTCAGACCCCCTTAAATTTTTCAATGTTTGTTATATTGGTTATATTATATTGCTAAGTTATTTTTTTTTCTAATTAATGTACATACAGCACCCCATATTGACAGAAAAACACAGAATTGTTGACATTTTTGCAGATTTATTAAAAAAGAAACTGAAATATCAGTTTTAAAGAGTAAAGAGTGAAAAATTTAAGGGGGTCTGAATACTTTCCGTACCCACTGTATATATATATATATATATATATATATATATATATATATATATATATAATATAATATAATATAATATAATATAATATAATATATATATATATATATATATATATATATATATATATATATATAATATAATATAATATAATATAATATAATATATATATTATATTATATTATATTATATTATATATATATATATATATATATATATATATATTATATTATATTATATTATATATATATATATATATATATATATATATATATATATATATATATATATATATATATATATATATATTATATTCCTTTTTAGAACTTACTTACATTTTCATATTGCGTCCATTTACCATCTTGCTTAAACACTTTCATTGATCTAATTGCAGTGCATTCTGAAATCTGCACAAGACACATGAGTTGCTTCAGATGATATCTCATCTGGAACAGTGATCCAGCGTATGCTTATAACCCCTAAAATAATTGTCTAGGTGGCCAGATCTCTCTCTCTCTCTTTTTTTTTTTACTTCAAACAGAGCTCATGATGAGCTGTAGAAAGTGGTTCCCAGTAATAAAAGGGCCAAACAAAGCCATGTTAAACACTGAGGCCTGCTCTGTGTGCTCAGCCCTGTCACATTCCCATGTGCAGAGTAAACATGCTTAGCAAGCAAAGATTTCTAAGCATGAGCAGATGCTACACTCATACAGATACAGGAGAGAGATTTCAAATGAATCAAAAATGTGGCAGATCACAATTCATAAACATGCATTGCATAGTATAAATTAGGATGAACTTTTCTTCTACAGGTAGTAGTATTGTCAAAAGTACCAAATTTAAAATGTGACACTTTAAGCACTGATGAGCGGATTCGTAAACACCTCTGATTGGCCATTGTGTTCACACGCTCAACAGATACGTCTGTGATTGGCTGCAGTGATCAACACATGGGTGTTTGAAAGCACACGGAAGTGTTTGAATTTGAAAACGTTTTGAAAGCGGGAGTGCTTGAAAGCAGGCATCTATTGGACTGGTCCTCTGATAGACGCCTGCTTTCAAACACTCCCACGGTGAAGAGCGTCATTGATGACTATTTACAACATTTTTGAAGTGTTGATCATTGTAGCCAATCACAGGCATATATGTTGAGCACATGAACACAATAGCCAATCAGACGTGTTTACGAATCCATTCAACAGTGCTCAAAGCATCGCATTTTTTAAATTTCTGTAAAGTCGGTACTTCTGACAACACTTTATGAATACTGAATACAATACTTTCTGAAAACAGGTAGTTTTCACTTTCATTGTGATGTCTTCATTGTATATCTTGTGTATCTTGCTGAGCAAGTTAATTAAAGTTGAAATACTTTATTTATAGCTATACAAATAAATAAAGACACATCCGGCTTAATATCTTAAACGTCAAACTGATATTTTTTGATCAGCATGTTAGCAAAGTTATCAATGAACATGTACCATAGTCAGAAGATTTAAACATGGAAATTACCTTTATTTTCAAAAAAGGTCGAAATAAATGAAGAGAATCAAAGAGATTGTTGTTCAGGCAGGATTAGATTTGTCACAGAATGCCCAAGTTAGCCTCAAAACAGCAGGTAATTGGCTTCATCAGTTTTTCTTGTGCGAGAAAAAACATGTGTGCAATTTCAGATGGGATTAAAATCACACACTATTTACCTGACATCATCAGGGGAAACTAGCCCTGTCTGCTTTAGTTTCCGAGTTCTTGCAGGAAAAGTCTTGTCAAGTAATCAATTATATCTTACTGAGATGTCTTTTACAGAAAACTGCACAGGATGTTTTCTTCATCCATATGCTAGGGAACACTAGCCAAGCATTGACATAAATGTCAAAGCCTCTATTAGACATAACACCACAGATCAGAACATAATGCTGGGATCTCTGTGTTCTTCTTTGATTGATGTTTGCAGATATACACACATGAACTTTTCTGTCCACTGTAATGAAAGCCAGTTGTCTTTGCTGTGAGTAAACTTCCATTGTGTACTTGGATGGCTTAAAATGTTTATTTGTTCTCTGAGATTGATCAGGAGCAATTAATAAATTGTGTTCAGTCACTGGCTGAAGATTCACCGCAGTGAATGACTGGATCTGCATGTTAATGTTAAGCTTTCACAGTCACGCTGCAGTTTCTGCAGAGAACAGTGAGGAGATTATACTTATTAGCAAAATCAGTTGTTCTGGTCAGAGCAGATGCTTTTATTTGAAGCTTGCAGTACTGTACATCTGCCATACTTTGTTTTCTTCATTGGTTGTTTAACAAAAGTCAAACTCGGATGAAAAAAAGCATCAATGTCTCTGAAAAAATAAGCTAAACTTTAATTGTTGATTGTTGAAAATGAGAAAATACGCATTGGTTTTCAAAAGGGTGATCTTACAATTTTCTGGAAGTGTTTGAGGAGGATCTGCATGGAAATCTTGGACCTTGCATATAGTTAGCAGATTCTGAGAAGAGCAAAGCCAGGGACAAGAAAGAATTTAAGGAAATTTACATGAAAATTACTCACAATATGATGTTTTATTAACAAAGTTCAGGAGGAACACGTTCAATCTAATCATCGCATCATTCCAACCAGCAGACAGCAATCAACAGACCTATGTGGAGACCTATGTGTGTGTATATATATATATATATATATATACACATAAAGACACGCAATCAACTCACCTATGTTTCCCGACAGTTTTCAGCATCTGTCTCTCAGATGAATCGCCTTCGATAATGAACGCGATATTGTGTATCTTGTCAGTGATCTACGGTTCTGTCTATTAAATGCCGCTCCATTTGAAAGCAGGTGATGGCGATTTAGCGGTAATCAGGGAACCGGCTTTACTGACGAAATGCGCTTGACAATCGCATGCGATATATCGCCCAGCTCTAGTCTTAACTAAAAATAACATTGTTAAACGAACTATGAATTTTCATTAGGTTGGAGATCAGTTCTGGTCAGAGCCTTCAGAGCCAGAGTCTTGTGAGGGATTGTCTAACCATCTTCTCCTTTCCATAAGCATGGGATTTGGTTCCCTCTGGAGATTTTCTTCTATGCATGTTCCTGTTAATAGACATTGTTCTCATATTCTCACAGCAGACACAGACAAACATGTACACAGTCCCAAGGTCAAAGAGTGTGAGATATTCAGTGTAGGATTCCAGAATTGTAAATTAAAGAAATAAACAAACAGCCGTAGACTGTTTCCTATATAGGAAACTGCCTGCTCACAAGAAAATGCAGCTAACAGGGCCAATTCTTTGATAGTTTTTTTTCCTGAACCTGCATGCTCTTTAGTAGAGTTGTCAAAAGTACTGACTTTGGTACCCATCGGTACTGAAATTTTAAAAATGTGACTCTTTGAGTGCGGTTGAGCGGATTCGTGAACACCTCTGATTGGCCATTGTCTTGATGTGCTTATTGGATATGTCTGTGATTGGCTACAAATATCAACACACAGGAGCATTTGAATTTGAAAGCGGGAGCTTTTGAAAGCAGACGTCTGTCAGCGGATTGGTCCATGTGAATCTGTGTAAGCAGTCGGTGAAGAGAGTCATTGATGACTATTTACGTTTTTGAAGCGTTGATCATTGAAGCCAATTACTGACATATCTGATGAGTGTGTGAACACAGTGGCCAATCAGAGGTGTTTACGAATCCTCTCAACAGTGCTCAAAGCATCACATTTTCAAAATTTCAGTCCCGACGTAATACCGAAGTCGTACTTTTGACAATTTATTTAGGCATCACATTATAATGTATGTTATGAAAAACATTTTAAAATGTAACAATGTTTTACTTATAATAAATGTATCTTTTACACATCTTAGTGAGCACTAGATGATGGTAGTGGTCATCTAAATTTAAAAATAGGCGAAATAATCATGCACAATTAATTAAATGTCCAATTTGATACCATCACCCAAAATTAGTGATCTTTTTTTTTGGGGGGGGGTATTAGTCCATATTGTATATATATTGGCCGATAATGATAAAATAAATACAGTATATGGTACAGATATGGCACAAGTACGTAGTGTACGTATATATATATATATATATTCCTTAGTAATTCATATCTATTCATCATTGTATTGCTTTTATTTTTATAGAAAAAACTGGAGATCTCATAGAAAAATAGTATTAATAATGCACTTCTATTAAGCAGACTGCAGGGGATATTTAATTCATGAAGCTCATCAATAAACTCCTTTATGCCAGACAGAGAGGCTGTGCGGGAGGACACGTCTGTCTCCGTCATCAGAAGACCAATCATCCACCCACATAAGCACACACAGACACACACACACACATAGACACGCGCCCCACTTGATGCCCATCTTGTCACCTCCTCTATTATCTTGTTATCCTAATAGCCTCATCAGTTGTTTGACATGATAATTGAGGAAAAGAGAAGGGCTTTACTAAATTGTACAAAAGGTAATTATACAAATGACAAAATTGAGTGTCACTCGACTAGCAGAGACATTAGATTTCATTCAAATCTCTAATGTGTGTATTTCCAAGATTATACACGAGGATGTGTTATGTAGGCTTTTCATCATTTTGCGTTTATACAAAGCAAACAGAAAACTATATTTTACGTTTTCTGTGGAAAATGTGAATGGTGCTTACACAAGCAAAACTCACTGTAAAGTGGCTAGTGTGTTGTGAGTGGTTGCCGGGATGTTGTTATGTGGTTTCTAGGGTGTTCTGGATGGTTGCAAGGTGATTATTCACCAAACACCACTGATAAAAACAACAATCAATTATTTTTTGAATTACATTTGGCATCTCCAGCACATCCAGGCTGTTATTTTTGAGTGAGATTGAGAGAGAGATAAAAAGTTGTTTCTGTAATATGTAATAAATTTTTTTGTCTCTGATTATTGTGGTAAGAGTCTGTTTTTGATGTCTTGAGTGTTCCCAGCATCCCTGTCGCAGCTGTTGGGTCTTCAGAGAGGAGTTTATAGATAGGAAACTTCAGTGACGCCCCACACAGACAGCAGACAGCACTAATATATCACAGAGCCATAGACTTGGCATAGTGACAGAGTTTTACTCTTCTGCGCTGCATGCTGAGCTGTATTCGTAGTCTCATTCAAACCAGGTGCATTAGAAAAGTCTAATCTCAAAAACAATATTGTCGAAAGTCTTCAGACCCACCAATAAGTGGCATCTATATAGACTGGGCCTATTGTATAGGGGGCAGATAACAAAATCGTCGGTTAACGTATATATTTGTGTTCTGAGTGAAATTCTGACTGCATACTTTCTAAAAAAAAAAATAGTAAGTGAAACCTTGTACAATGATAAGACTTTTCAAACTGAAGTATGCTACATTGTTGTCACATTACCTCATATTGCATGTTTCATAATATGATGGGTATCATGCAGACATTATCATGGAAATAAACGTGTTTATTGAGCATAACAATTTAATGTAAAATTGTTATAAAATCAATATGAATTCATGTTTGCCATGCATTTTACTGTCATAATGTGTTGTATTTCTGGGTTTCTTTTTCCATCAGAAATTGATTAGATTGTGAAGAGAGAGTTTTCTTAATAGATGTGTAATTAGGCATTTGGCTGTTGATATTTTGTAGTCAGTTATATCATTTTGATTAATTATTACAAAAGGCTCATTGGAAATGCGTTCTTTCTTCTACACATTTTTTTCGCAAAAATCCAAAAGCACATCTATAGTACATACAATTCACTGCAGCACTGCAATTCTAATATATTTTGACATTTGCATCACATAACCACCTCCATATGTACATTATTTTCTGATGTAGTAAACTTGCTCGGTAGCTCACCTGGTACAGCATTGTACTTGCAATCCGAAACGCCTGGGTAAGAGTCCTATGAAACATGAATCACGATAAAACAGCTCAAAAACTTGTAGACGCAAACTAAAATGGGTTGATTGATTCAGCAAATATGTTATTCTCACATTTACTTTGGTTTAATCTATTATTTAGATGTAGGATATGATTTAGTATAGGTTGTATGGGGGTAATGCATTACGAGTAACTTAAATGTCACAAAACGTGCAAGAAGCAGAGTAATATCATTTTGCTGAAATGTCGTCACAGGCACATTTTCCCAATGTGTTGTTTTTGGAATAATGCACACAAATGAAAAAGATGCATTATGGAAATAAATAGGGTCGATTTTGAGTTCATGTTGACCTAAACTCTTGGCAGTCACATTAGATAATAATTCAAGAAAAAAAATGTGACTGATATTACTTTGGGTTCAGTTTTGGAAATGGAAAGTCAATTGTCAATTGTACATTACATTCTGGCTTACAGTATTCCATGCAATGTGTGCTCAAGTTGTGTACTTTGGCAAATGTAGTGTCACCTGGATATTCCATGCATATAAAATTTACATACTGCTCATAGTTTACATACTGAGTGCTGCAGAAATAATGGGAGTAGTGTGACTATATACGATTCTAATAGAGCTTTAGTGTGTTTATATGTATGTGTGTGCGATGGCAGTATATCAGAGCCATCAGCAGGGTCTCTCTCCGCTCTGCAGCCCTGCACTTGCTAAGCAGATGACGGTAGTTGAGCAGACTGCTAAGGCAGCACATCTGGAGTTCATCGTAACCCACACACACCGCCACCTCTGTGCATATGATAACGTGGCAGTGCTACTTTTCTCACTGTGAAATTACTTTTATTTCTGGAGACATCTCTATAGCATTATAACTTTATAGTCCAGCTACGTCCTCACAAGATAAATTTACACAAAATACAAATAAAAACTAGAATACATGCTAATTTATGCCAATTTTGCTCTTAAGGTACCCCTTTTATGCTATTTTAAAGGTTCCTAATTTTGTTTTGAAGTTCTCCTACAATAGTTTTACATGCATCCAACGTTAAAAAAAACACTTTTATTTTTTTTCATAATATACACATCACCTTATTTCTCAAAGAGTCTGAAAACTCTTAATTCAAAGATTCAGTCTCTCTAAACTTCTTCTTTCCAAGAGCCTACTCTGCTCTGATTGGTCAGATTGGCCCAGTCTGTTGTGATTGGCCTACTGCTTACAGCCAGTCAGAAACTAAACGGCTATTACCATTTGTGAATTTCAGCTTCTGAGGCTTCCTTAGCTCTTGATAAACAGTGATACGAACAATGGCTTTGTTTTTTTCCATATCAATTCCAGCGTGAGACATTTTAAATGCATGCAAAGTAGATGTGCAGCTCTAAAAACAGTATTCTCGACATGTCAACAACACAAATCAAACTCTTCCAGGCCTCAGTGTTTGAGGGAGGGTCAAAGTAGATGTTGTTTGCGGGTAGCTAATGAAGACCATAGGATGGCATTATGCAAATTTGTTACATTGTGATGTATGTTTGAAACAGGAAGTGAGATTGGAATTGCTGACGACTTGTTTCAGCAGTTCAGAATTGTTTCTTTCTTTTAGGAAATTATATTTATTTGTCTTTGATCAGACTTTTTACATTCACAAACAGCTACATTACACACTGCATGAAAGGTAATATTTGAAAAAGCACAATAAAGGCACTTTAAAATTCTCTTAAAGTGGACCTATTATGCCCCTTTTCTGGTGTCCCCAGAATGTGTCTGTGAAGGTGTTCAGCCTTACATTGTTCAAATTGGTGTCGGACACTGATGGAGAGACTCAGGAAGAAGTTACAACTTTTAGAATGCATCTGGACATTTCTGAATGGTTAATGGATACATTTATGTAGTTGTTGTGGAGTTAAGCTTATTCAACTCATTGACTAGCATGTCAATTGAACTGACCCTCGTTTGTATAGCAGCCCGGTGTTCTGACGAATAGTGCTACCTATCAGATTGTGCTACAAAAAATCTGAGCGGGTAGTAACACAAACCGTCACATCAGCGTAAAATGTTTTGCACAAATATATAACACTTTACCAACTTTCGTCTACACATTTTATTCATTAAAGGTGCCGTAGAATGTCTTTTCAAAAGATGTAATATACGTCTAAGGTGTCCCCTTAATGTGTCTGTGAAGTTTCAATTCAAAATACCCCATAGATTTTTTAAATTAATTTTTTTAACTGCCAATTTAGGGGCATCATTAACTATGCACTGATTCAGGCTGCGCGGCCCCTTTAAATCTCTCGCTCCCTGCCCTCCCGAGCTCTCGACTATAAGTGCAGCTATACAGTGCATAAACAAAGTTCACACAGCTAATATAACCCTCAAATGGATCTTTACAAGATGTTCGTCATTCATGCTGCATGCATGCATTGATTCCTGTGAGTATATTCAAAGACTATAGAATAACACAAGACATGTCACTCATATTGTTTTGAACGGGAGAAAGTGTAACGCGCAATATGGAGGAATAAGTCCCGCCTTCTAAATAAGAGCCAATCGCCGACTGGTAAAGTCATCATGTCACTGCAGCAGCCGTTAAAAGCACCGGTTTCTATAGAAACAGTCAGACGCGAGCCTCTGAAACATGGCAGAAGAGACGCGCATTTAGGTCTGCGCATGTGCATTAGCTTGATCCAGCCTAAAAAATAGTTTTTTGTCATGATTCGAGCGTTTGGATAAAACATTTATAAGACAGCTGTTGTCAGATTCCATTGGTGATTTCAAATATGAAATGTAATCGTAAGGTTGGCGAACAGTTTTGGAGAATTTGATGTTTCCCCATTCAAAGATATAGGGCATGATGCCCAGGATGCCGAGAGGCGTTTCAAAGATGGCCGCCGAGTGAAATGACTTGTCTTAAAGGGACTTTGGTATAGTATTTATTTGGATGTTTACATTTGATTCTGGATGAGTTTGAGGCTATATGCTAGGGATGGGCATTTATCCAAAATTTTGTATTCGAATATTTGGGCTAGAAAAAAACGAATATTCGAATATTCGTTTATTTAAATGAGGTTAAACGAGAAAGACGTTATTGTTTTATATTCATCAATATTTTGTAACCATTTCTGAACAAGCTTACGATTAGGCAATATAAGTTACACAACAAGCTTACATTAAGCTTACATTTTTACACAACAAGCTTACATTAAGCTTACATTATGTCTTAAGGTTTTCTTTTAGTTCAAAGGATTAAATAATATGTGTAAACAGAAAATATTAAGAACAAAAGCATTTAATCTCAAGCAGCACGAGTGGGAGCTATTGTACAAAACGTACATAATACACTCGAGTCTGTATATGATTATCGTGTTTATATTGTTTCACATGTTCATGTTGAGAAAAACAATAATATCCACATGCTCGGTTGAGAAAACGAGCCGTGCTGACAGACGTTGCAAAGACACAAAGATAATAATACATAACTGTGTGCTAAGCTAAGTTTCTAACAGTAGCACTTTGTTTTCTGTTCGTAAATATATCTCCCTCAACGAAACTTAAAGGAAGCATAGGTTATGTCTCAAAATCATTTTGCTATCAGATAAGTGATCATCTTGGCTCACTCGGGGATAACTTACAGCTGCTCTTACCTGTCGTGAATGCAGTGATGGACAGCTGTCTTTCCTCACTCGACGGGTATTTAGATTTTATGTGCTTTCTCATTATGGTGTTGATATTGATGATAACTCTGTTTCATTAATTAATTTGATCAAAAGTTATTCCATTTTGTAAGATCATTTTCATCTAAGTAATTCCAAACTTTGCGAGGCAGACGACAACATTATGTGACGATCAAATAAAATAAACTTATTTAAACACGCTCCACAGCGCCACCCGGTGCATTTAGTTATAACGGCGAGTTTTAGTGCTTAGGATTTATCATGGATTCACTGCATTTACGGCCAGCAAAGCAACATAGTAAAATTCGAATATTAATTTTATTTTTCGAATATTAATTACAGAACGAATATTCGAATATTCGACTATTTGTGCACATCCCTACTATATGCTCTGTGGCTAATGGGCTAATGCTACACTGTTGGAGAGATTTATAAAGAATGAAGTTGTGTTTATGAATTATACAAACTGCAAGTGTTTAAAAATGAAAATAGCGATGGCTCTTGTCTCCGCAAATACAGTAAGAAACAATGGTAACTTTAACCACATTTAACAGTACATTAGCAACATGCTAATGAAACATTTAGAAAGACAATTTACAAATATCACTAAAAATATCATGATATCATGGATCATATCAGTTATTATTGCTCCATCTGCCATTTTTCGCTATTGTCCTTACTTGCTTACCTATTCTGATGATTCAACTGTGCACAGATCCAGATGTTAATACTGGCTGCCCTTGTCTAATGCCTTGAACATGGGCTGGCATATGCAAATATTGGGGGCGTACATATTAATGATCCCGACTGTTACGCAACAGTCGGTGTTATGTTGAGATTCGCCTGTTTTCCGGAGGTCTTTTAAACAAATGAGATTTATATAAGGAGGAAACAATGGAGTTTGAGACTCACTGTATGTCTTTTCCATGTACTGAACTCTTGTTATTCAACTATGCCAAGATAAATAAAATTTTTGATTCTAGGGCACCTTTAATGGAATTCAACCACAGTGTCCTCAGTGGCTCAGATGCAGGGAATCTATGGAGACTTTTATGTTTATTGGTACATCCAATAACAGAACATTTGTAATGTTTTTGGCAAAGACATTGTACATCTCCAGCTGCTACAGCGAGTAAACAGAAATGGCGGACTGTTGTGGCTCTCTCAGGGCAGATCGTCAGCAGTCATGGGCAGGGTTTTCCCCTACTTTTACGTAAGTGTAGGGGGACATCCGCATTCGGAGAGACTGTTTATGGTTTATGGGGATTATAAAAAAAAAGGAGTGGGTGGATTTTTACCATCATAGGCTGGTTGTTTACACACACTGTGGACACACATTGGTGTTCAAATACATTATAAAGGTGAATTTTGCATAATAGGTCCCCTTTAAAAGTTTTTATTGGCATCTATGGATCCATGAAGAATCGGTCCTTTCCTCTCGACAAAAGGTAATTTTGGTTACTAATTTCTAAGTTCTTCACACTAAGAATAAAACTTTTTTTTTTTTTTTTTTAATCTGTAGTTTTAAGAATGAACAAACAGAGAAATGATTTCTGGGATATAAATCTATGAATTGCTTACAGTTGTTGAGTTGTTAAGTATTGAAACTTACACCATTTCAGCTTCCCGCTGAAGAAAAACAGTGTGTGCATGTCCCTATTTGAACCATTTTTGGGTCTCTGGTGCCGTCAGCATTGAGAAACACCATCATCTGAGTTCATTTCCGAAGCTGTTTGAGGAAATTAGATGCAGGGGCGGTATTTCAAAATCCTGTCTGGGGCTCAACATGTTCTGGCTCTGCCACTGTCTGAATCATTAATGAGGCTCAGAGCAAGAGAATATAAGCCTTGACCTCTAAATATGACACGAACAAGAGGATTACTTCTGTTACCCTTTTATTTTCTTTCCCCTTTGCATGTGTTATCTATTTTTCTCTGCACGAAGCATCGCGGTTCTTTAGCAGATACAGCATGTTCACCTCAAAATCAGATAATAAATTCAGAAGTAATCTTCTCAGGGTTATGAAAGATTTAGTGAAGACTACGACTCCAATAGTTAGCATCTTGATTCTGAATCTGACATTAAAGGGATAGTTCACCCAAAAATGAAAATTTGATGTTTATCTGCTTACCCCCAGGGCATCCAAGATGTAGATGACTTTTTTTCTTCTGTCGAACGCAAATTATGATTTTTAACTGCAACCGCTGCCGTCTGTCAGTCAAATAATAGCAGTGATTGGGAACTTGAACAATAAGAGTCGAAAAAACTTCCATAGACCTGGAATAACCCTGCGGCTCGTGACGGCAGATTGATGTCCTAAGACACGAAACGATCGGTTTGTGCGAGAAACCGAACAGTATTTATAACGGAAGTGATGTCTCGCGCTCATTGAAGTATATGGGCGAGACATCACTTCCGTCACCAGAACGCGTTTTTTGACCCCACTAACAGGAAGCTGAACGAAGTTGGACATAGTGGTGTATTAGAGGTAAAATGATATAAATAATGTTCGGTTTCTCGCACAAACCGATCGTTTCGTGTCTTAGGACATTAATGTGTCGTCACGAGCCGCAGGTTTTAATTTTGATTTGTCTAAGCAAGTTTTATTTACTGTTATAGTTGAAGTTCCCATCTACTGCTATTATTTGACTGACAGACGGCAGCAGTTGCAGTTAAAAATCATAATTTGCGCTCGACTGAAGAAAAAATGTCACCTACATCTTGGATGCACTGGGGGTAAGCAGATAAACATCAACTTTTCATTTTTGGGTGAACTATCCCTTTAACATGTTGCTTAGCTTAGCTACTGTTCAAATGTTTGGGTTTAGTAAGAAATAGTAAGAGCACCTGAGGTTTAAACACATTTGATCACGTTTACTGTAAACCAATTCTAGAAAATCCTGCAGACTGTTTTGCATATTTTGTCTTGTTCACCACAACTTTACTGTGTAGTGTTTTGAATAGTCAAATGTGCACATACAACACTTAAAATACTTTCTAGGTAGATAGGAACATTTGTGTTTGGTACAACAACAACAACAACACATAACAGATTTGGAAGCTGAAGACAGACTCTGGTCATACTGAGGAAAAGACCAAATGTGATGAATGTTTCCTCAGTTTAAAGTCCTGTGCCACTCTTTGATTTAAATGGGAGAAAAACAAACTTACTCAAAGGAAAAGGTTTCCCGCACACACTAGCATACACACAAACGGCAAGCATCACATGTGCTGAGGCAGTGAGTAACAAATCTACACTGACGGCCGTGACATTATAGTGATATCTCGATGGGCACAAACATGAAGATTCTAGCTTGGCAGCACCTTCCGCCCCATCTTCTCTGAAAGATTTCATTTAAAATCATAAACACTCACATAAAACACCCTTTTATGATTTCATGCCTTCATGTCTGGTTGTCAGACAGTCACTTAAATGAACGTCAGGTGTTTGGCCGACTGCCCTGTTTTGCAGATATGCGATTCCCAGACTTGTCTCTCTTCACTGAAGCACTTGTGGGGGACGGATACAAACTTATAATTCCAGCTCCCAGCAAATGCAGCAACTGTTTAGATGTTGAATTTTTAATGCTTTGTTCCTGGAAGGCATCCCCTGGCTCTGTGTGCGGCACCGATTTTAATCTCTTGAGCAGAATGTTGTTGTGGAAAGGTCTGGTGATCTCGTAGACTCATGAAAAGGCACAGTCTTATTCCAACTGCAAACTTTTGGGTTTTCTTTTGGGAAGCTGAAAGAGAAAATGGAAAGGAAGAGCAAGGGGAGTGAGTGGTGGAGGAGATCAGTTAAAAGTGCACTGGAGGTCACTTCCTTTCTGTTGAACTCCGATTTGCTGAGCTTTCGATTATTTCCATCGCTACATGAACTCATAAAGCGAAGACTTGCAAAGATCTTGTTATCATTGTGAAAGTTAATGTAGGTCATAACACAAAGCCAGTGGGGGCAGAAGTCAGACTGCGAAATAAATGATTGGCTGAAAAGGTTAAATAGAGGGGTGAGTATAGATACCTAGATTCTGCATTAAAGGATTAGTTCACTTTCAATTGAAAATTAGCCCAAGCTTAACTCACCCTCAAGCCATCCTAGGTGATTGGAGATATATATTAATAAATATCCTGACGCATCCGAGCTTTATAATGTCAGCGAGCGAAGAAAGTGCCTCCATCTACATCCATCCATTATAAACATACTCCACACGGCTCTAAAAAAGGCCTTTTGAAGCGAAGCGAAAAAAAAAAATCCATATTTAACAAGTTATCAATTCAAATATCTAGCTTCCGCCAGACCGCCTTCTGTATTCTACTTACGAAGAAAGTGTAAAACTCTTGCAGTTCAAAAAGCTTATGCTACGTCCTTTACCTTCCCTATTTGACTTACGGAAAAAGCTTAACTGATGTGACCCCAGTTCCGTTTTCTTCGTAAGTACTCATTCTTCGTAAGTACTCCTGTTCACTGCCATTATAAAGCTTGGATGTGTCAGGATATTTATTAATATATCTCCGATTGGGTTCATCGGAAAGAAGAAAGTCATATACACCTATGGCTTGAGGGTGAGTAAAGCTTGGGCTAATTTTCAATTGAAAGTGAACAAATCCTTTAAAGGTGCCCTAGAACTTTTTTTAAAAAGATGTAATATAAGTTTAAGGTGTCCCCTGAATGTGTCTGTGAAGTTTTAACTCAATATACCCCATAGGTTTTTTTTAAAATTCATTTTTTTAACTACCTATTTTGGGGCATAATTAGAAATGAGCCGATTCAGGGTGTGTGGCCCTATAAATCTCGTGCTCCATGCCCCAAGAGCTTGCGCTTGCCTTAAACAACATAAAAAAAGTTTAAACAGCTAATATAACCCTCAAAATGGATCTTTACAAAGTGTTCGTCATGCAGAATGTCTAATAGCGTAAGTACAGTGTTTATTTGGATGTTTACATTTGATTCTGAATGAGTTTGAGGCTATATGCTCTGTGGCTAACGGCTAATGCTACACTGTTGGAGAGATTTATAAAGAATGAAGTTGTTTATGAATTATACAGCCTGCAAGTGTTTAAAAATGAAAATAGTGACAGCTCTTGTCTCCGTGAATACAGTAATAAACGATGGTAACTTTGACCACTTTTAACAGTACATTAGCAACATGCTAACGAAACATTTAGAAAGACAATTCACAAATATCACAAAAAATATCATGCTATCATGGATCATGTCAGTTATTATTGTTCCATCTGCCATTTTTTTGTTCTTGCTTGCTTACCTAGTCTGATGATTCAGCTGTGCACATCCAGACGTTAATACTGCCTTTCCTTGTCTAATGCCTTGAACATGGGCTGGCATATGCAAATATTGGGGTCATACATATTAATGATCCCGACTGTTACGTAAAACAGGAAACAATGGTGTTTGAGACTCACTGTATGTCTTTTCCATGTACTGAACTCTTGTTATTTAACTATGCCGAGGTAAATTCAATTTTTGATTCTATGGCACCTTTAAGCCAATATGAATATGTCAACATACCTTTTTGATAAAAAGGTAGATATTCTATATCAAGGAGAAAGTCCATCAGAATCCCTCACACAATATTTATTTTTTTATTATTTATACCATTTGTTTTTACTATTTATTTAAAACAATTATATTTAAAAATATTATTTTTTATTAACTTTTATTTATTTATTTTTGCACATACACTACCATTCAAAAAAGTCAGTAAGATTTTTTTATTTTACTTTTATTCAACAAGGATGCATTAAATTGTTCATGTGACAGTAAAGACATTAATCATTTTACAAAAGATTTCTGTTTCAAATAAGTACTGTTCTTTTGAACTTTCTATTCATCAAAGAATCCTAATTATCACACACTGTAAAAAAATTATTTTCATGATTTATTATCATACATTTTTTTTTTGTCAAATCAACTTTTTTTTTTATAATTACGGAGCCCCAGACATGACATGCAGGAAAAAAATAGAATGCTAAATCATGAGCACGATTTATTAATTCGTTCCCTCGGTTTACTAAAACATGCACACAATTTACCATTTGTTCCCTCGATTTATAAATCAAGGGAACGAAATAGTAAATTGTGTGCACGATTTAATTTTTTTCTTGCATGTCATGTGAGGGGCTTCGTAGATAATTAATGTAGTTCAGATAACAAAATATTTTGAGTTTCTGTTGATTAAATCAAATGCCTTCATTGTATTAACTCAATTTTTTTATTTCATTGAACTTAAATTTTTAAGACAACCAGGTACCTTACTTTTTTAAGTTAAACCAACAATTTATTTATTTTTTTTACAGTGGAAGAATAGGTTACATTTTAAAATATATGAAAAAATAAAGCATTTATTTTAATAATTGTAATAATATTACACAAATGAACCATTTTACTGTATTTTTGATCAAATAAATGCAGCCGTTTTGAGTATAATATAATAATCACTTTAATTTTCTAATAATATTTGCTGTGTATAATGTTGTAAGTTGCTTTGGATAAAAGCATCTGTCAAATGCATAAATATTATATTAATTAAACATAATAAATACATCTCAATTATTATTTATTATTATTAGGATAATATTTTCTTATTCTGGTAATATTTTTTATAATTATAATATTTACTTTATTATATTTACTTTAATATACTTTAGTTTTTTTAATACTTTACTCTATTATAAAGATATTACTGATTATATATTCAATTTCTGACATTTTGTCTGCATGAGATTCTCCAGTTTTGTTGTTGTTGAGAATGCGAAGCGCGAGCTGTTAAAGGAAAGGCTCTTTTGGAAAGGGGCCAGGAGCAACAGCTCATTTGCATTTAAAAGGACACACCCAAATAAGGACAAATTTGACAAGCTATAAACAATTTTTTTGTGGTGTGTATATATATGTTATATAGACAGACATAACTAAAAGTACTGTAAGTAGAGACTTCTCAGAGACTTTGAGTATGTTAAAGATGTAGTCGCTGAATTTCGCTGAAGTCAACAATGTTCATGCCATTGAATTTTCATATCTGAAATGTTTATATCCCTTACATCTGAACAAACATATTTTGGCTGCCATAAATAAGCAATTCCTTAGAACACAAACTAATGTTTTGTGAGTATTTGCTTATCTTGACAAATGCAAATGCATAGCAGGGCAACGATGCTGTCTTTTTTTGTATTAATACCAGAATACTGGCCTGAGATGTTAGTCATGTGACTTTTACCACGCTTTTATTTGTATCATATGCTAAAACTAACCCATCTCGCCTTCTGTCTCTGGTAAAGGGAAGGTCTGTCTGTTTGGTCATGGAAGAACAGGCTGGCAGCGCGGGCAACAGCCCCCAGCACGGCTGCAGATCGGCCAGGCAGGACGTTCTCCGACGCGGTTGGCTCCGGAAGCAAGGAGGTTTCGTGAAGACCTGGCACACGCGTTGGTTCGTCCTCCGAGGAGACCAGCTGCACTACTACAAGGACGAGGATGAGACCAAGGCTTTGGTGAGAAATTTCTTTCTCTTTAGCTCACAGTTGACAGGCCACGTCTTTACATGCAAACACACACAGATGTGCACATTACATTGTTTACACTCTACACATTTTAGCCGTTTCGTTCACACAAATATCACAACATTCTCCAAGTTCAAATCTCATGCCAAGACCCAAAGAAGAGAGGTGAAGAAAGACCTGTGACCTGCTTTTTACCTCTCATCAACCTCTCCTGAATGATGACTTGTCACGGTTCCTCGTCCAACAATGGAGATTTGTATCCTCGAGGTCATGCAGCTGGTTTTGAGTAGGTGGACAAAAGTGTTTACTGTGGAATCAGGCGGAAATTTGAGAAGGTTCCATAAATCTCTCTCAAAACCGTCCCGTCTTGTGCCTCAACAGAAAGGGAGACAGGCTCTTTGCCCACAGGAATATTAAAGATTTATACCATCAGTTCTGTGTTTTCAAGTTCGCTCCTCTATATCTTTGAAGTTCCATGTTCAGCTTTAATTTTCATGTTTAATGTTCTGGTAGAACTTGTCGCAGGTTTCCTCAGCAGTCAGATATTGGATTTCAAGGGTTGGCAGCATCTTCATTCAGGGTTTCGTTGACAAAGTTATCAAAGGACACTGAATACACCTTTTAAAGAAAACGGGAGACTTTGAAGTTCTTCAGGCGAGCATATTTGAGGTTGTTAAAATACTTAAGAAGCTCTTCTAGAATCCACTGGCAAATATTTACACAAATATAAGAAAGTCTTTTATCAAAATACTAATGTGTGTTCTACTTTGAGTAGTTTTGTTGAAAATAAACCTTGCAATGGCATTTTTTGGCCATGTTTTTTTTATTTTTTTTTTTAAATAGTGCAATAAGTATTATAAATAAATATTCTAATAAATAATACAATGTAACAAGTGATTTATTTATCATAATATTTTATACTATTTAGTTTAATGTTCTAATAATATTATGTATATTGTTTTAATATTATGAATATTATGAAGCAAATATAATAACTCTTTAACATGGTAATCATGTACTGTATGCTTTAAAATGATAATATATTCATTATAATATTTACTTTAATAAACATTGGTATTTTTAATATTTTATTGTGTTATAAATAATTTGGCAATAGATTTATAATAATATTTAGATTTACATTTATCATATTATGATAATATATTTATATTTTGCAATTGTATAAAGTAAATCTTTGATAATAACTATAATATAATGACTATAAATAAATCCCAATAATTTATTATTATGAGAGAGTATTAAGACAGAGATATTAATAATCATCATATTTGCTTTATTATTATAATATCTGTATTAAATTTCCATTAATAAACTTTTTTATAAATAATACTTTAGTATAAATATTCTAAGGTGGGGTTTATTTATCATCATATTTACTTTCACATTTATCATATTTACTTTAAACTTTTTGTAATATTCACTTTTTTCTATATTCTAATTTTCTAATAATATTTGATATAAAACTTTATAATATGATGAAGTAAATATAATAAATAAATGAATTATTTATTAACATAATTAATATGCTATATTTGTTATTATAATATGATATTTCATTTATTATTAAAATATTTTTATTAGGATATTTATTTTTTAAATATTATATAGTAAATAAATAAAAATAAAATATAATAAAGAGCAATTTTTGTGAAGCATTTGATTTATTTAGCTACATTTAGTGGAAGCTGAGTTTCCATGAATTGAGTTTTGTATGAATTGACTTTGGCTGTAATCTATTTATATGACATTTCATTGTAAATAAGGGACATTCAAAGTCCCTAAAGTGTTTTTGGAGTCAGGTAGACAAATATTTCTGTCAAACAAGTTGAATTAATGATTGATTCTCATTCATGAGTTTTCTATGTGTTAATGCCCACTATGTTTAGACTATTGCTTGGAGTTTGCATTGTGTGTCAGTGTTTACATCTTTGCACACACGTGTATGAGGGAGAAAACAATAGGTCAGGTGAGCTCAGACTTGCTTTGCCATGACAAAGCAAGTGCATTAATGTGACTCATAAATCAAATCCATGTGCCTAGAGATGGACTGTGTACAAAACCGATTCATAAGACCTCTGATGACCTGATCAAAACATCAAAACTGAGGATATACTCATGCATTTGATCTTTTTTTTTTCTTCTTAGAGGCACTGCTGTGTATTTGAAGAACGAATGGAAAGGCAGACATGAGTCAGTGACTGTTATGACAGCCTGTTGTTGACACAATAACCAGACATTCAACCATGAAAGAGCAGCTTTTGTTTTTTCTTTGCATATTGTTTAATCATTGCCATAAAGTCTTCCATATGCACAGACATAGTCAAAATAGTTCCTTGTATCTGTGCTGGTCTCAGAGGTCTCTATGGCAACGACTTGCAGTGCTACAGAGAAAACCACTGACACCACACCAGACAGAAGATTCAAATCATGTCTTGACTGTCTTCATGCTGAGGGAGAGAAGAAGATCTGCTATGTATTCTGCACCCGCCTCATGAGAAACACACAATTGTTTGCTGTTTAACAAAATGGGCTTTCTTAAAGGATTAGTTCACTTTCAAATTAAAATGTTCCTGATAATTTACTCACCCCCATGTCATCCAAGATGTCCATGTCCTTCTCTCTTCAGTCAAAAAGAAATTAAGGTTTTTGATGAAAACATTCCAGGATTATTCTCCTTATAGTGGACTTCAGTGGCCTCCAAACGGTTGAAGGTCAAAATTACAGTTTCAGTGCAGCTTCAAAAGTGTTCTATGCAATCTCATACGAGGAATAAGGGTCTTATCTAGAGAAACCATCACTCATTGTTGAAGAGTTTCGTTGCAAAACGAGATAACTCCGTTTTTAACATTTGTCAAAACATGTTTATTATTATGTTATCATGTTACTATTTTGTTTTATGGTGCTACTTAGCTGTATTTTTAAAGTTATGAAGGTTTAAATCAAAACAAACCAACTGCAGTTGAATTGATATTAATTGGAATGCACAACCAAAAAACAAGATTTTTGAAAAATTAAAAAAACGGAGTTATCTCGTTTTGCAACGAAACTCATACAGTACTTGCACTAGTATATTGTATATGACACTTTAGTTCAAACTTTGACCTGTGGAGGGCAGTAACACACTTAGCAGTGTCTACACTGCCGGAATTCTAATAGAGAAGAAGAAGAAGAAAGCTACTTCAAGACGAGCATTTATGGTTAAAATGTGTAAAATGTTAATTTTATTTTAGAAAATGAGTGATGGTTTCTCTAGATAAGACCCTTTTTTCTCATCTGGTATCATTTAAAGCCCTTTGAAGCTGCACTGAAACTGTAATTTTGACCTTCAACCGTCTGGTTCTATCTATCTATCTATCTATCTATCTATCTATCTATCTATCTATCTATCTATCTATCTATCTATCTATCTATCTATCTATCTATCTATCTATCTATCTATCTATCTATCTATCTATCTATCTATCTATCTATCTATCTATCTATCTATCTATCTATCTATCTGTCTGTCTGTCTGTCTGTCTGTCTGTCTGTCTGTCTGTCTGTCTGTCTGTCTGTCTGTCTGTCTGTATGGGTTTTTATTATGTTTTATAATGCATTTACTCTTTAAAAGTGTTTAAAATTATTTCTGAAAATACATGGATTACTGTTTGTATTACAGTTTTTTGTTCACTTTGATACTTTTTCACAAGTAAGGAGTGCATTTTCAAAACTCTTAATACAAAAATCCCAACTGATCACACTTGTAACACAGTTAGTAATTTCTTTCAAAACTTGATCTCATGCTTTCATTCTAGCTGTACAAGTTTCATTCTACATAATCACTGTTTCAAACACAAGATCGTTGTGATATGTAATGAGCACATTTGGTTTAATCACCGAAACACAACAGTATGATCTTCTTTCAGTTTTGTACTCTTAACAACCAGTTCAACAACAATACCCTACCCCTAAATGTACCCATCACAGATAACTTTCTGCATTTTTACATTTTATAAAAATATAATTTCATATGATTTATGAGCTGTTTTCCTTATGGGGACAAAAACAAAACAAAAAAAAGTCCAAACAAGGTCTTAAATTACTGGTTTTACCATCCTTGTTGGGTTAGACACACACTTTGAAAATTGTGGTCATCATCTAAGATAAATTGCTTATAATTCATTACATGTGATTATCCATTATCCAAATTGCAAATCATTTCTATAGAAACTGCCTATAGAATCAATGTCTATAGAAATCTATAGTTGTACCAGATGATCCACTGATTCAGTTGGATTAAATAATAGACAAATGTATTAAACTGAACGAAAAGAGATGCAAAGTTTGATAGTAATAGCATTATAAAAGGCAGTTACTGCGAATGAAACATTTATATAGATAAAAACACTTATTTTGCATAGTGAAAAGGATACTTTCTGATTTTGTGTATTGTACTAAAACAATTGAAAACATGCTGAAATGTTTGAAAAAAGTGCACTTTTGATGATCTGTTGTTAGATTAGTACTAAGATTAGGTTACCAAAGTGAATAAAAAAAACTGTAGAGAAAATGCTTATAATGCAAAAAGTGTTTCCCAAGATAGCTCTTTAAAATGTAATGTGAAATAGGAAGAAAACACAATGGCCTGTAACACTGAAAAGTGTAGTCCTCTAACTTCTGCATTAGACTATATTTAAACGATTATATTTAGTCTTTTGGTTGCTTTCACAAGACCCAACTTAGCTTCAGTGCAGCTTATTGACAAAATCAAACAGTAAGGAAAATGATCCTGTTTAATATCAGTGGCTTCAAAGCCTACAAATATTCTCAGTATGTGAAAACTTTATAAGTCAGGGCTGCTTTTGATCTTATAAATGCAGTCATTTTGTGAAAGTCGGTAAAAAGTGTTTACGTAAGAAGTGTAACAGCGGATTCGCCTTATAAGACCTTGCTTGTTCTTTGCTTCTCCGAGCATGTCTTTCTAAGATAGCAAGAAAAATGACACTAAAAGATTGAAAGTTGCTAAAAAAAAAAATCCATGCTGAACCTCTTTTTGAAATTCACAAAGAAAGCAAGAGTACTATGTCTTTTGGCATATTTCTGCATATTTCTAGTCATCTAAAAAAAAAAAAAAAAAACATGACATTGAATGACTGACAGTATGCATCACAAACAAGTTGAATACCATTTAAACACATTTAAGTATTCATAAGCATTACAGCATGTGATTTTCATTGGCCAAGATTTAGCCTAACCCTTCCAAATATATTCTGTTTCTGTTCATCTCTCCAGCCGACACACAAAGGTTAGGCCTTCAGAAAAAGGGAGCTAGACGGCAAACGGAAAGAACAACCATCAGCCCACAATGCATCTGTTGTTCTGCTCTGTTTTATGAATGAGATCCCTTATGCACTTCAAAATGTGGAATATTATGGAGCCTGCCAGGGAAGACAATACAAGACCTCTCAGTGAAGTGAACACAGATGTATATTTTCAAGGGCTTGTGTCCACCTATAATGTGTGAGAAGTGTAGAATACTATTTTTCCACCTGAAGTCTACTTATAATGTTAGTCAAAGTTTCTTACACTGAAAACAGTCATATTTTAGTTCTCTCTGACCCTCATAAACAGGCGGTTTTTTGTTACCTTTAAAGGATTAGTTCACTTTCAAATAAAATTTTCCTGATAATTTGCTCACCCCCATGTCATCCAAGATGTTCATGTCCTTCTTTCTTCAGTCGAAAATAAATTAAGGTTTTTGATGAAAACATTCCAGGATTATTCTCCTTATAGTGGACTTGTCCTTATAATGGCCTTCAGACGGTTTAAGGTCAAAATTACAGTTTCAGTGCAGCTTCAAAGGGCTTGAAACGATACCAGATGAGGAATAAGGGTCTTGTCTAGCGAAACAATCGGTCATTTAAAAAAAATATATATATAAATGTATATGCTTTATAAACAGAATTGATCACCTTCCAAGTCCTTCCGCCAAAACCGCACTTTCGTATTCTTCAAAAAGCTTACGCTGTATGTCCTACACCTTAATAAACTTTGGAACTGGCCCTGCGTTTGTTACATAAGTAGAATAGGGAAGGCGTAGGACATACAGCGTAAGCTTTTTTAAGTATATGAAAGTGCGGTTTTGGAGGAACCACTTGGAAGGCGATAATTTGAAGCTGCACTGAAACTAATTTTGACCTTCAACCATTTGGGCTCCATTAAAGTCCATTATAAGGAGAATAATACTGGAATGTTTTCACCAAAAACCTTAATTTCTTTTCGACTGAAGAAAGAAAGACATGGACATCTTGGATGACATGGGGGTGAGTAAATTATCAGGAAATTTTAATTTGAAAGTGAACTAATCCTTTAAGACTGGGTGGCCTAGTTGGTGAATACTCAGTAGGTTTGATATGTAAACATGGGCGGTCACATGTTAATATGTTTACACTACCATTCAAAAGTTTGGGGTTGGTAATTTTTTTTTAAAGAAATTTAATGTTTAATTATCATGGCTGCAAAAGACAAAGATTTCTGTCTCAGCGCTATACAGATTTCACCTAAAATTACTTTATATAAATTCCATTAAAATAAGTTGACTTAACTAAAAAAGTAATAATTCACACATCAACTTGGGAGAGATTGTTATGGATCTTACAGTATATCTACATAGTTTTATTTCCAAAACGCAGTTTCTTCATATGACCCCTTTTAGGAAAACACAAATGGTATATTTAGATCCTGTGTGTTTCTCTCTTTTCCACAAATAAAGGTGACCAGCAAACCAAAGACAAGTGAATTAATCACAACTATCTCACCTACAACATGCTCCATGTTGCTTTTTTCTGTACAGCATAAACAACCAGCTGAGATTGTTTCAGAGATGGAAAACTTTGTAAGTAGGGCACACGAAGACTGTTTGTGCTATTTGCACAGAGCCCATAATCTCCCCAAACTGTCATGCAGCAAACAGAAAGAAACACCCGCAACACCTTCCGAACCAAAAAAAGAACGAGAAAAAACCCCCGTCATGACACCAAAGTTATATCGTGCATACAAGACCACAGATACTGTCAGAATAAATCTCAAAAATCATCTGTTTGTAGTTGAGGAGGGAAGTGTAATTAAGACATCCCACAATGCAACAAGAGGTGATGAAGCACTGTCATTAAAGTGGCTATTAATTGGCATCTTCATTCAAAGCGATGGCTCCATTAGTTACCTGCCTCATTAGCTTAATTGCTGTCTCTCATTCCTGTGCATGAACATCTGCCCCCTAATGTTGCCCAAGGAGACGTGGCCCCGTGACACACATACACACAGTGACAGGATCATATTCTTGAAGTACGTGCCTGTTTCTGGCCATATATAGTTATTTAAGTTGAAATAGAGAGGGTCTTTGTACACTTGCGTCAACAGCATGAAGTTAGGCACGCGGGGTTCTTCGCAACAGTCTGGGGTCGTGTGCGTCTGTCATGTTCGGAATGCACAGTGCCGCTACTGGAAGGGTCAGAGGTCATCTACTGGCATGCAGAGAAGGGCACTAGTGGGCAGGGAACCAACGTATGTGGATTCATTTTATGCACTCAAGTACAGATAGATGTTCATAAAGGGTTTTGTCCAGTGGTATGGTTTGCATAATTATTGTAATTCAGCTGGAAGTAGAATAATTGGACATGTTGTGATGACACTGGGGTCTGAATGCTGTTTTAGGAACAGTGAAACTCTTAAAATAAATCTGGCGAAATGTAATAATTTTATTTTATTTTTTTTAAAATCTATATTTTATTTTTAAATCTATTTTTTATTTTATTTTTAAAACAATTTTTTATTTTATTTTTAAATCCATTTTATTTTACTTTATTTTTAAATCTTTTTTGATTCAGTAACCTTCTTCACTCATTATTTTTATATTATCTGCCAAAAATATTTTTTTATTTGTTATTTTTAATTGTTTAGTTCCTGCAAAAAAAAAAAAAAAACATGAAAATGTATTGTATTAATGTTTGATATTTGTTTATATATAATATTTTATTTTATTTCTTTATTTTTATTTTATTTTATTTTTGTCCTTCAAATTTATTAACAAGTATTTATGTGAGATTTATTTCTACCCCAGTGTAAAAGTAGTCATATTTAAGATAAGGTATTTGTTATGCTGGTTGAATCTCTGATAGCAATCAATAGAAGTGGTCAAAATATTAATTTTTTTTTACATATATCATCTGGTGAAGTCTCAGAACCAAAAAATGTTCATACAATCATTGGCAAATATGCCGTTCACTTTAAGTTGTAACAGTAATTACGAGATTTCAACCCGTGACGTTCTTGCTCTCAGAGTTATGCGTTTCTATGGCAGAACTATCAGTGCTGAAATGAATCTGAAGCAGTCAGGTGGTACAAGTCAGATCTCATAAGTTGTTTACATGAATTATTACTGTAATGTTATGCGCTTTGAGACGAGGTAATGTAACTCCATCTTTTGTGACGCTTTGCAGGCTCTGCTCTGGCTGTGCATGTTCATGTGTTTTGGCTTGGCTTTGGAGAGTGGTCTGCCTTCTTATGCATAGCTGGTTATTGCTAATCTTTCTGAAATTACCTACCCTACCTTTAACTATACCCTACAGTGCTAAACTTGTCTTGAACACACAAGTATTCAATGAGCAATCAAACCCCTGATTATATGCACAGCAGCGTCTGTCTTCATGAGCATTTTCGCTGATGTGTCCTAAATGACCTGCTGAGCCACTGTTTCCTCTTGTACTTCCTGTTTCACTGTACTAAGAGACATCAGAGGTCGTTTGGGGAGCGGAGCATCTTTCAGTGCTCAGTAAATGAAGCCAGGGGAATAAGTTACAAAGCAGGATGAAAAACAATAGAGACAATAATCTGTTCACAAGGGATGTTTAAAGAGAACAGGCTGTGTCAGCTAATATTAATCTTAGGTATAAAAGGAGGGTGTATAGACACCTGAAATATTAGTTTATACAGGGACGAGCCATTAACTTTGAGCATAATCAGAAGGGAATTTGCTTTCTTAGAGAAATAGTGCTGATCTACATACTTGTAGCAGTTTTTTTTTTATGTGAAAATGGGTAAGGTCATGGATCATTATTTTTGCTAATCGATATTGTGACTCATAATGCTTCACCTTTAAATATGAGTTGATCAGCAGTTTTACTCTAAGGGTGTGTTCACACTTGTAGTTTGGTTCTTTTAATCCGTATACATTTAGTTATAGTTTGCTTGGTGTTCACACTGTCATTTTTAACACTACAAACTAAAACTACAAAACCAAAAACCATAAGGAAAAGGTCACAACCTGATTAAACAGCATTTATGATGTATATTTTGTGACAGAACTCACCAAACATCAATAAACAATGTTGTGTGCTAAATGCTCTTGTTTTATGCATGTTAATATGGGGTTATTTTTACCCTGGGTTTCGACGCCTTTACCAAACTTTAATGGGCAACACAGCTTCTATGACAAGAAATGACAGGTCTGCCTGAGCGTTCACATCTTGTGAAATCATGTCTATTTTTTGGTTTGTGTAGATACACTATATTGCCAAAAGTTTTGGGACGCCTTCCTTTACATGCACATGAACTTTAATGACATCACATTCTTAATCCGTAGGGTTTAATATGGAGTTGGCCCACCCTTTGCAGCTATAACAGCCTCAATTCTTCTGGTAAGGCTTTCCACAAGGTTTAGGAGTGTGTTTATGGGAATTTTTGACCATTCTTCTAGAAGTGCATTTGTGAGGTCAGGCCTGGCTCACAGTCTCCGCTCTAATTCATCCAAAGGTGTTCTATCGGGTTGAGGTCAGGACTCTGTGCAGGCCAGTCAAGTTCCTCCACACCAAAACTCGCTCATCCATGTCTTTATGAACCTTGCTTTGTGCACTTGTGCTCAGTCATGTTGGAACAGGAAGGGGCCATCAAGTTGGGAGCATGAAATTATCCAAAATGTCTTGGTATGCTGAAGCATTAAGAGTTCCTTTCACTGGAAGTAAGGGGACAGGCTCAACCCCTGAAAAACAACCCCACACCATAATCCCCCCTCCAACAAACTTTACACTCGGCACAATGCAGTCAGGCAAGTACTGTTCTTCTGGCAACCGCCAAACCCAGACTCGTCCATCGGATTGCCAGACAGAGAAGCGTGATTGTTCACTACAGAGAACACGTCTCCACTGCTCTAGAGTCCAGTGGTGGCTTGCTTTACACCACAGCATCCAACGCTTTGCATTGCACTTGGTTATGTAAGGCTTGGATGCAGCTGCTCGGCCATGGAAACCCATTCAATACAGCTCTCTACACACTGTTCTTGAGCTAATCTGAGAAAGTTGGCGACTTCTGCGCACCTGAGCCCGCTCTGTGATATTTCGTGGCCAAGTTGCTGTTGTTCCCAATTGCAAAATTCACGAATGGACTTATTGCACAGGTGGCAAGCTATCACGGTACCATGCTTGAATTGACTGAGCTCCTGATAGTGACCTATTCTTTCACAAATGTTTGTAGAAGCAGTCTGCATGCCTAGGTGTTTGATTTTATACACCTGTGGCCATGGAAGTGATTGGAATGCCTGAATTCAATGATTTGGAGGCGTGTCGCAATACTTTTGGTAATATAGTGTATCTTTGGTCCAAGTTGCGCTCATATTTCAGTCAAACTGCACCAGAGTTCGTTTGGTGCGCACCACTTACTCGAATGAACCTCGTTAAGTAAGCAGTCGCACCAGAATTTATTTTAATTGAACCAAACAATGCGTGAACACACTCTGAGACACTTCTATGTCCTTGAACACTTGTCAGACCAGGACTTTGCCAAATCTAGGAGACAACCAGACAGATTGAAGGTTTATGCAAGTTTCTCTCTCAATCTTTCTTTTTATTCTCCTCTGTAATGTGCTGTGGATTTGTGACAGGTGATCTCTCATTATCCGGTATATCAGCTGTAGTTAAGAACAGAATCCTGCATTTGAGTGCAGTCTGAATATCTCCTCTCTCTCTCAAGCATCAGATATAAGAGTAATTAGTATTCTGAGCAGACTGAAGTTCTGGCTGTAACTTTTATGTCTTATTTCTGTAATCTTCTTTATGTCCTCTGTGCTCGCTCTCCCTAAATCTTTTGTCACCATCCATCCTCCAGTGAACAAAATGTGTGGCACTATAACTTTACAGCATGGTGTATAATCACCATAAAAAATATACTTTCATTTGATTAGGCCGTAAAACATCAGTAAACACAAAAGTTTGTTAAAAAGCAATATTTCAGCTGTATAAATGCACCCATATTGCTGTCTTTAGAAGATAATTTTTGCAAACATTGCACACAATATCACTCTCGTAGCCATGCGATATAGAGCAATATCACCAGCGGCAAATTCCCGAAGGACTAGCCAAGATGAAGCTGTTCTCTGCGGGTACACGAGCGCTGAACGGCTGCTGACGGCCTGGAGCTCACATCTTCAAAAATGTCTAAAAACATCCAAAAATAAGCACTATGTTTACATATAAATTGCATATTTGAGGTCTAAATAACTACATTCTTTCCTAAAAAATTCTTAAAACTACATTCCGTGACACAATAACAGTAGTATCTGTAAAAATATGGTAGGTTTGATCGTCCGTCATAACAATCGCTGAGAGAATGCTGATTCAAATGGTGAAACGGTTCCTGTGGTGATACTGGTATAATATCGCATGGCTGGAAAGACCTCTCAGCCAATCATATTCGAGAACCAGAACAAACTGTTGTATAAATTGCAACATTATACAAAATGACGTGTTTACTCAGGGGTTAAATTGGGATTTCTTATATGGGGGGGCTCTGTGGTTTCAGGCTTTCGAGGAGTGCACATGAGTATGCAAAGCCTACAAAATCTTATCAATTGACAAACTAAAAATAAGTCGACAGAGCCCTCTGCTATGAACACTAAAATGCAGATCAAAATCATTCTAGATGTTGGCAGTGTGCAAAGCTACATCTGATAACAAAATCTTTCTGTAGGCCTAAAGGAGAGCATATCAATAAAAAATACAGGGTATTGTCCTTTGGACAAGTAAATTGGTCACTTGTCCGACCAAAAAAAGTTGTCTAGAAAAATTTTTATTTTTTTTTTGGTGTAAATATAATTTATTCTGAAGCTATATTCTCAACAGTGTTCCGTCAGCTTTTGCATATTTATATCTGCATATTTGTGATATTTACCCCAAGGGCATTTTTTCCCCTAATCTTATTTCATTTTTCATTTTCATAAAGCAGGACTGTTATGAATCAAATTAAATAATTTACACTGAAAAATTACAACTGCATTAAATAATGTTATGATACTCTTTAAATATTTTTGAATATACAAATAAGAAATGTTGGGAAAGTTTAAACATGAAACTGAACTGGCAGTAGGTGGCGGCAAGTGACTGTCCTAGTCATTCATTCAAACGATTTGTTCAAACGGCTGATTCATTCAAGAATGAGGCAGGTGTTTTGGAATAGGCTATTACTGAATCTTTGACTCAACCGATTTGTTCAAAACACTGAATCATTCATTAATAAAATATTTATTATTAAATATTTATATTATCCATTATCAATCGCCACTTACACTAAATCTAACAGAATCATGATTGCGTTTTGGTGATTCCCTAACTATTTTTGTTATTGATGTTTTAATCAGGACAAGTAAAGCTCTCTTTCTCTTGCCCCTTCAAGAAATTAAGCGTTAATGTCGAGCCCTGATAAGCCTATGTGCCGGGGCTCAGCCCCGGACGGCCCCGGCTCAATTTAACCCCTGTGTTTACTGGCATGAGAGTGGGACAACCTGTCACTCACATGACACAATCAATTCCCCATGTAAAATATGAAGTCCCGCCCTAAATTTTTTCTTGCTCGAGAAGCTGTTTCACTTGGATATACGTCACAATAGGGAGTAAAAAACTATCACAACTTCTGTTTCATGCCGACTTTAAGGCCGTGTGTCCACCAGAGCGTTTTTAGCCAGGCGCTCTGCTTAAAACGCCCGTCTGTGAGCGCTTGAGAGCGCTTCTGCAGCACAGCGTTTTTTTTCCGTTGAGACGCTTTGTTGCTATGATACGGAATATCTGCGTCACTGTTACTTATAACTGATTTTTCAGGTAATTTGTTTCAGACTAAAAATGTTAACACAATGCGGAATTACTTGCTATGTATGTTCGGAGACCAGCAATATTAATTTCTCACCCATTTTGTTTCTGTTTGTTGATGTCGCTGTACAGCAAGCATGTGACAGTTGGTCGGTGTTGTATTTGTCCCGCCCCTCCTCCACTCTGATTGGACAGCTGGCTAAAAAGTGACAGTGATGAGCGCAGCGTTTTACTCAAAGTAGAACATTCTTCAACTCGAGACGACCAGTAAAAAACGGCGAGCTCGCAGCGCTTGAGCGTGAAAAAACGCGCCGTTCCTATTGAAAACAATTGAAAAAATACGCTCTGGTGGACACACGGCCTAAGAGAGAGACTATGTGACTTTGCAGTTCACTTTACTTTACTATAGCTTTGAAAAACTTTGAGAGAGTTTACTTTCCTTCTTATTTCTTATTCTACTTTCCTTCTTATTTAAGGTTCTTAGGTCCTATTAGTAATAGCAAACAATAGTGGAACACCAGCATTAGAAGCAATTAGCATCCAGTGCTCAGGCATAAAGCTCTGGACAAATAAATTATCTCCATTGCATTTGTTATCCTACTTAGATCATTAGCATTTTAGCATTTTAAACTGGCTAATTGGCCTTAGAAAGCACTTAGTGACTGATGTGATTATAAACTACTCTACATCACAATCTAATGATCTTCAATGAGTTTGCTTTCCCAGGACAAATCATATTAGAATGTCAAGCAAGAGTGCAAACACACAGGTTCCTATAGCAGCTCAGTGCTGCTCTGTGGTCAGTAAGTGAAAAACAATACTGCACAACCACTGCAGGAAATGGGAGTATGACTCTTTTCCTCTTTTGTGTATTCGAAGCTGACAAACATGTCTAAAACTAAAACTAAAACCATAACATTTTTTTTTTTTACTTTTAATAAAATAAACGTTAAAGGGTAAGTTCACCCAAAAATGAAAATTCTGTCATTAATTACTCACCCTTATGTCGTTCCACAACCGTAAGACCTTCGTTCATCTTCAGAACACAAATTAAGATATTTTTGATAAAATCTGATCGCTCAGTGAGGCCTGCATTACCTGCAAGACAATTAATACTTTCAGATGCTCCGAAAGCTACTAAAAACATATTTTAAACAGTGGTTTAATCTTAATGTTATGAAGCGACGAGAATACTTTTTGAGCGCCAAAAAAACTAAATAACGACTTTGTTTAACAGTATCTAGTGATGGCCGATTTCAAAACACTGCTTCATGAAGCTTCAAAGCTTTACGAATCTTTTGTTTTGAATCAGTGGTTTGGAGTGTGTATCAAACTGCCAAAGTCACGTGATTTCAGTAAACGAGGCTTCTTTACATCATAAGTGTTTCGAAATTTCAATAGTTCACCACTGGGGGGCGTGACTTTGGCATTTATATACACTCTCTGAACTACTGATTCAAAACTAAAGATTTGTAAAGCTTCGAAGCTTCATGAAGCAGTGTTTTGAAATCACCCATCACTAGATATTGTTGAATAAAGTCGTTACTTTGTATTTTTGGCCCACAAAAAGTATTCTAGTCACTTCTTAACATTAAGCAAGCAAATTTTATTTATATAGCACTTTTCTAAACAAATTAATGCAATTCAAAGTGCTTGACAAGGAACCAATAGATACAGCAATTAATAAAATTAAAAAGTAAAATAGACCTATTGATACATAATAAGGTTGAACCACTGTAGTCACATGAACTATTATAAATAAAAGTGTTTTTAGTAGCTTTCTGGGCATTGAAAGTGTTAAATATCTTGCTGGCAATGCAGGCCTCACTGAGCCATCAGATTTTATCAAAAATATCTTAATTTGTGTTCCGAAGATGAACGAAGGTCTTACGGGTGTGGAACGACATGATGGTGAGTAATTAATTACAGAATTTTCTTTTTTTTTTTTTTGTGAACTAACCCTGTAGAATGTAGAATTCAGAAACCCTTGTTATTAGCGACACCGGTGGGCGTTAAGTGAACTGCAGTTTGCAACTAACTCCTCGTTCTCGCACACGTGCACACGTACAAGCGACTGAACTTGATTCAGTGCTCCGATATACTCATGGCGAAGTTCTTTTCCATTCTTTGCTTAGAAGTAAAAAGAAGTTGGAAATACCCTTGCAGCAATATACTGTTATCGAACATCCAGACGCCATCCGAGCTGCAGAGAGTAACGTATAGATGAATATGTAAATATGTGCTGCACGCTTTCCTATCAGCGGTGAGAAAGCAGCAGTTAAGAAAGCGTCGGATCATAGCGATGTGGATATATTTGCACAAGCTCTGCAATTCACTAGAGACTACAGACTATTCCCTTATCTTTGCATGACACTTTGACGTTTCAGTACAGAATGTCTCTTTCAACATCATCCTGAACATTGTATAAGCATTCATTTCATGTGTCTTTGAATAGAATAGAGGCCCTCAGGAGCGCTCGTAAACGTCACATCTTTTGGTTTTCCCAGCACATAGAAATCAGGCTTTCATAGGCAACCTAGGAAGTGGGGGAAGGTCTTGTGTTTTAAGTTCGTTACAAGCTGTTCACACATTGGTAATAAAAAAGCAATTTATACATGAAAATTCTTACATATAGCCCTTTAACTGAAATAAAATTCAGAATTCTCCCAGATTTCATTAAATATATCTTCATTTCGAAGATTAACAAATCTCTTATGGGTTTGGAACTGCATGAGGCTGAGTAATTGATGACAGAAGGTCACAGTGAGCATTAGTCGAGTTTCTTGTGAGGAGCTCTGTTATATGTGGTTGTTTTGCTTGGCTTGTTGTTTTGACATGAGGCAGCACACTATGTTTGGATGGAACAGAGATCTTTTTTAGAGGAAAGGAAAAGGTGAAGGTAGCCAATCTATTTAACACTGAGGGATACTGTTGTACAAACTGCAGTTTTTGACTCTGAGCTAGGAACGATCAGATTAAACTGAGCAGAGATGCGCTCGGAGTGAATTTGTACCTCACTGAACACAACACAACAAAACAATGAACATGAAAATGAAAGACCTCTCAGCTCTGAGATGGTGTGTAGCATGATTCCCTCAATGTTACAGGTTTTGAATGCAGGATTTTCTTACCAAATCTCAATCCTGCAGTAAAAAGTCAATTTAAAGTGATTCATGTGCCCTCTTATGTCTCTCGTATTATTCATGATTGGTCATTGGTATGCTTGGCTAGCTGGCAATTTGACATTTTGCCTCAGTGCCATTACTGTTTGAGATTAGAGTTCTGAAATATATATTTAAAAAAAAAACGAGGTAGATGAGTCATATTGTTTCTGCAGCCTAAATGAACATTGATTTTTGGATCCAATAAATACCAAGCCTCTTTTGTTTTGGATGCTGGTACCCTGGTTTCTGTGTTTTTAAAAATAATAGACAGTATTGTCTGTCTATATACATATACATACATATTATATATATATATATATATATATATAATCTAAAAATATAGCTGCAAGCAGCAATTATTGGGGTTCAAGTGTTTTAAGGCCTTTAAGCACATGCATAAAAATGTATTATGTTTTAATCAGCAAGCCTGTTACCATCTCGATCATAGATGGAAAAGACCATTTACAGCCAATACAGGTATTTACCATAGGAAATCAGTTTTTTTTTTTTTTTTAAAGCTTTTTAACAGTTAGAGGTTGCGCCAAAGACTAGTTTGCTAATGTTGGTTAACGAGTGATTCGATGGACAGCGGCAGTCCTCAGAATGAGGAGTTCTAACATCACTGACAGCAATATGGTGTTGACCCAGTTCCGGCCCACATCTGGTCCGCATGTAATCCACATGTATGAGATGTGGACCGGATCTGGGCTACACTATGTTGCTGTTTGGGATGTGATATGAATGTTGTGGACGTGTGCAAAAAATTGTGCGATACACAATCCTTTACGCACATGAAAAATGTAAAGGCGGCCCTCGGTGGCCCATTTCTTTCGAATTTCCCACAGGCCTCTAGGGTTCAGAAGTTTCGTTCTGATCAGCCTCCTTTAACCTTGTCTGATATCTGCTCAAGATTCATTAGAACAATGGTGGACATGTTTTTTGAGATGCGTCAGTGTCTTCATAGACAATCATGGCACCTCGGACAAAGACACTGCATGCCAATTTTAAAGTCAATCGAACTAATGGTGAAGTAGTTAGCCGTTTTCATGTTTTTTTTTTTTGTTTTTTTTGTTTTTTTATGTTATAGCGCCATCAAGTGGCCAGTTGCCGCGTCCTTTTTCACGTGAAAATATCTAATTTCGTTCCACTATGTGCTTGAACTCCTAAAAATGTATCATGGTTTCTACAAAAATATGAAGCAGCACAACTGTTTTCAACATAATAATAAGATATAATAAGAAATGTTTCTTGAGCAGCAAATCAGCATTATTAAAATGATTTCTGAAAGATCATGTGACACTGAAGTACTGATGACACTGGAGTAATGATGTTGAAAATTCACCTTTGCCATTGCAGGAATAAATAAAATTTTTAAATTTTTATTATATATATATAATATTCCACAGTACTACTGAATTTGAATTTGATCAAATACAGTAAATGCAGCCTTGGTGAGCATAAGAGGCTTATTTAAAAAAAAAACATAAATTTTTCACAGGAAGACACCTTTTCTCACACAAACACACACATACACAGACTATGTGGCCTATATATCTCTGTTTCCAGATACTGTATATAGAGCATCTCACAGGGGAAAACTGTACGTTGGTCAGGATGTAGGTAATGGAAAGTTGAGGTTAATCACATTTCTGAACTGCTGCAGTCTGGTTGTGGGCAGACCCTTCTATCTACAGGTACACCAGACGCCAAACCTGATTTTATCAGGTCTGCCATTGTGGGCATTTATAATATTACTGCCAGTAATAGGTTTAGCCTCCTCAGTGGCACAGAACAAATTTAAACAAACAGAGAAACACATTTGGCATGCAACTCAGTTGTGACCAATCAAAATGGCTGGATGGATGCTGTCCATATCACAATTAGTTTTTGATTTAAACTCTTGGCAAACTAGCTAATTGCCCACCTGTTTTCTGTTAGACAACCACAAACTGCGGTGAGAGTAATGATGTTTACCTGCGGCTACTCTGTGGAAGATTTTGTTTTTAATAGTTCATTAAGTGGCATATATTTGAGTTGAAAGTTGTCAGGATGGTAATGGTTCTGCATATTGAATTTGTGAGGCTGGTCGCTCTGAATGTTTTTGATTCATTTAAAAGAACCAGTTCATAAGAGTCATTCGTTCATAATCGTACACTGTTGCGCTGTATGTTTTGTAATTCGTTCAGGAATCATAGGCCACTACACTGGTCGCGCTTTATGTTTTTGATTCACTACAAAGAACCAGCTCATAAGAGTTATTTGTTGAGAATCGTATTACCCTGGTTGGACTAAATGTTTTTGATTCACTAACAAGAGTCGGTTTATAAGAGCAATTCCTTCAAAATCATACTACACTATTGCACTGTACAGTATGTTTTTGATTCACTAAAAAGAGTCAGTTCATAAGAGTCATTTGTTCAGACTGTTGTGCTGTATGTTTTTGATTCACTAAAAATAATCGGTTCATACGAGTAATTAATTCAGGATCATACTACTGTTGCAATGTATGTTCACTAAAAAGAGCCAGTTCTTAAGAGTTATATGTTCAGAATCATACTACACTGCTGCGCTTTATGTTTTTGATTCGGTAAAAAGAGCTAGTTCATAAGAGTTATTTGTTGAGAATCATATTACCCTGGTTGGACTATATGTTTTTGATTCACTAACAAGAGTCGGTTCTAAGGAGCAATTCATTCTGAATCAAACTACACTGTTGTGCTGTATGTTTTTGATTCGGTTAATAAGAGCAGTTCCTTCAGAATCATACAACACTGTTGCGCTGTACAGTATGTTTTTGATTAAACTAAAAAGAGCCAGTTCATAAGAGTAATTCCTTCAGAATCATACTACACTGTTGTCTCTGTGTTTTTGATTCACTGAAAAGAGTCAGTTCATAAGAGTAATTAATTCAGGATCATACTACTGTTGCAATGTATGTTTATGATTCACTAAAAAGAGCTGGTTCATAAGAGCAATTCATTCAGAATCATAATACACTATTGCACTGTATGTTTTTGATTCACTAAAAAAGAGCCAGTTCATTTGTTCAGAATCATACTACACTGTTATGCTGTATGTTTTTGATTCACGGAAAAGAGCCGGTTCATAAGAATTATTTGTTCAGAATCACATTACACTGTTGCAACTTGCGCTGTATGTTTTTGATTCACTAAAAAGAGACGATTTATAAGAGTTATTTGTTCATAATCATACTACACTGTTGTCTGTATGTTTTTGATTCACTAAAAAGAGTCATTTTAAAAGAGTAATTAATTCAGGATCATACTACCAGGGGCGTAGTTTGTGGGTGGGGTTGGGGGGAGGTAACCCCCCCAACATTCAAAGTCATCAGTTACAACCCCCCCCCCAAAGTTTAAACCAAATATACGCCCTTGCATACTGTAGCAATGTATGATTTTGATTCACTAAAAAGAGCTGGTTTATAAGAGTAATTTGTTCAAAATCATATTACACTGTTGCTCTGTATGTTTCTGATTCACTAAAAAGAACGGTCTCACTGAGTAATTGGTTCTGTAATCAACTATACAGATATCGCTGTAGATTCTGTAGCAGTGCAGTGGTGCTTTTAGTACAGAGTTTGGTCTGCATCGGAAGAAAAACATGCTTGAGGAGCACTAACAGATGGATGGACGAACACTACTCGTGTAATATAACGCTACTTTAAATGTTTTAAATATTAGATTGCTGCTGTTATAAACATCAAATCTGTCTACACTATAGGAGTATATTACATGCAAATATGTTAGAGGCAAAAAGAATCTGTATTAATAAAAAAAAGACAAGCGTGATTTCAGGCTAAATCATTCTCAGTCCATGAATGTACTTGCATTGTAAACAGCTGATTTCACCTGTATACAGGCACATTTGTTGCACTCGTACTCGCTGCAGGCAAAAGACTGCATATTAAAAAGCAGAAAGAAAGAAAGGATAGTGAATGAGGCTTCTAAGTGTGAAAAAAGTGCTGCAGGACAAACAGGGGCCACTAATGAATAAGACGTGAGGGCAACCCTCTGAGAAAAGTCAAGGTTAAATGTTCAAATGTGCACCTAATGGGACCATTCCACAGCAAATGGCTTTCCCTTAATTAATTCCATGGGACCGTTTAGGACTTCAGGCCTAAGTACTGGATTGTAGCTTATTTTATTTCCTCCTGTTGCCTTTGGTCCTCCACCATCAATCTCCGCTGGTTGATAAACAAATGAAGCAGCTCTTCTGATCCGATCTGGATTTTTGTCTCTCTATGGGGGATTCCCACATACCCGCTGGCTCTGTGTAATGCAAGTTTCTGAGAAGCTAACTTCATTTTGGCACCATGGGGACTGAAATCTAATTAAAGATAAACACTAGTGACATAACAAATACATTTTTTGCTTTGTTCTACTTTATTATTATTTTTTTTTTCTCAAGCAGGAAGGGAAATTCCTTAGATGATATTAAGCTAACCTCTGCCACAGCTCAGCTTAGCACAGCTTTCTGGGGCGATGGACCCGATGTCTCATTTCCTCTTCCCACAGTTTCCATTCCTGTGCTGTCCAGTTCACCCAGAAGGCCTGTGGTAGTCTCTTTGATCTGTCTTCGCAGTATATTTCTGGTTGGTTGTGTCAAAGTATGAACCGTTGTGGTCTGGCTTGAGGTGTTAATGAGGACGTAATAAAACAGCCAGGTCTCCAGAGGTCAGCGAGGTGCAACACCTTGCTGGGAGATGAACTGCTGTCCCAAAGCAAAGACCATGGGAATTCAAGGTTTTACTAGTAGGATTGGTAACTACACCATTCTGTGGGCAAAAAAAAAAGAAGTCTTTCCATTGATGGTTCAAAAATGGTTTCCATTTTCCATTCAAAATTAGCGGCGTATTCTGATTAATTTAATGTATTTAGTCATTTATTTATTCTTTTAAATTATTTATTACATAATGATAATAAATATATTAAAACTTTTATATATATATATATATATATATATATATATATATATATATATATATATATATATATATATATATATATATATATATATATATATACACAATTTTTTTCAGTTAAAATTTTTAAAATATACAAGTATATAATCATTTTACTTAAATAGGCACCAGTCATTGGGATAAGAAAGATATCACGACTACATGTATTGGTTGGTATTGGACAGTGTTGGGGAAAGTTACTTTTAAAGGTAATGCATTACAGTATTGTGTTATATTCCCTTAAAAAGTAACTAATTGCATTACTTAGTTACTTTATATGGAAAGTAATGCCTTACATTACTTTTGTGTTATTGTTTGTTTGTTTTTGCAAATGTAAAGGTCCTTTCACACCAGAAGTGAAATTAATATACCTCAGGCTGAGGGAAATGCAAAAAAGTAATGCATTACTTTAATAGTTACTTGAAAAAGTAATCTGATTACATAACTTGCGTTATTTGTAATGCGTTACCCCCAACACTGAGTATTGGATACTTAATTGTGAATGGTCATTTCATCTGTTTTTACATTAATTTTGGCATTATCTGACCTAAAGTTCATTTTTAATAATTTAAAAACACAGTTAAATGTAATATCTTATTCGCAGTTCTACAAAAATGTCTATTTTTTTATTTATTTATTTATTTTTTTTTACAAAATGTTATAGAATTTAAACATCATCTATTTAATAGCTATTAGCCTTAAGAAAAGCAATTTGAAGAGTCAAAAATATTTAGCAAACAGTGTCCGATTTAATAGACAACTCGATTAGGAAGCTTTTTTTGTCCATAGTCTCAGAGGCTATTCACACAGAATGCATTTTTTCGGGTTAAAGACACGTTTTTTTAAAAGTTATTTTAACTTGCACTGCGTTTTTAGAAGAGCGCTGTGTTATGCTGCAAAAGACATGAGTGGTCAAACACATCAGTCTAACGCAGGTTCACAAAAACAATGGAAAAGTAGCACAGTGCAATAGCATTGAAACCAATGGAGCTACGATCAACTTAGGCTTACGAGGCTTTTGGGAAATGCTGCCCTGCACTCCCGCAGGACCCAACATAACAGAGTGCAGCACGGGACAACATTTGATGGGCGCGTGCGGGCGTAGGCAGTAAGACAGGTTGCAGGAGAATAAAATGATTTGCTGGACTCCCGCAAAATCGAAATATCTAAACATAAAATAGGCCTATCTAAAAACCAATAAATTGTTATTCATATATTGCACAAAAGCAACAAGAACAACTAATATAAAATAAAAATGATTTACAGCCACAAGCATGAGAGATTCTATTTATAACATGTGTTTGCAGTGTTGAGCAATGAAGCCAATCACAGACATTTCTGTTGATTTCTGAGACAGCAGTCAGTGGTGTTTAGGGCTGGGTAAAAAAAATCAATTTTTCGATTAATCGTTTTTTAAAATGTGGTTGATTCAAAATCGATTCTCAAAGGCCACGAATCCATTTTTTCAAACATTGAACATAAGATAAATGTTAATCTAATTATGAGTCTTCTCCACTAGATGTCACCCTCTTATTTGCCTTGCGCGATGTCACCAAGGAGCGAGAGGCGAACCTGTCATTCATTCATTCAGTGCTTAAATGGCGGTTTCAGGTGCTTTGTCGACGTTGATGCCACCTTCACATAAAATTGAATCGAGAATCGAAAATCGAATCGAGAATCAAAATCGAATCGTTTGAGAGCTTGTGAATCGAAATCGAATCGATCTGGAACATCTGAATCGATACCCAGCCCTAGTGGTGTTTATGTTAGAATCCTCTCACCGCTCAAAAAGCAGGAGTTTTTATGCAGTGCTGAAATTTGCGTGCTCACAAATCCTATTTTTATAACACAAAGTGTAGACATTATGAAAGATTCATTGTTAATATATTCATTGTGTTATAATGGAGCTTGTGAGATCGCGATGAACTGAGATGTCAGCTTTTTAGTCATTAAAAAGGAAGCGCTCTTTGCATGCATTCTGCCATACCAAACCATCAGCCGCTTGCTTTTCGGGTAAAACTAACTGTGGCTTGTGAATATTGATGCTTTAATAACAAATTTTTTATCGGGAGCGTTTATGCTGGGATGTTGTGGCGACACATAACTTAATATTTAATAATAATAATAATAACTTTATTTTGTATAGCGCTTTTAAAAGTCATTTCTCAAAGCGCTTTACATAAGTATAATTAAGATACATAAAAGAAGCAAAATAAAAACACATTACAAAAGGTATACACTGTAAAAAAAATCCCGTTGTTTCTACGGAAAAAATACCGGCAACTGTGGTTACCAGAACAATACTGTAAAAATGACATCAAACCGTAAACATACTTACGGAGTTACATGTGAATTTTACATTTTAAATATGTATATTTAACATTGGATTTCAGTACACTGTAAAAAAAAAATCCCAGTAAAATTTACGGTAAAATAACATATTTCATTAACTGTTATAATGTTAATTTACCAACCTAATGAAGTACTAATATCTGTTTTGTATTTTTATAATACACTGACAGTCACAAAACACAGTGGCGATAAGAGTCACATGATGAATCAAAGTTCATCACAAGCAGCTTTTCCACAAGCTGAGGAGGACAATACTAATATATAGAAGGAGCACACAGTGTCATTCACACACACACTAAACACCATCATGGTAACATGCATGAAATTTTAAAAATGCAATAAACATTAATTTAACAACATTAGATGTAACATAAAACCCTAATGTACATAACTGATTAAAAAAAAATGAGAAAAACTAAGAAGAAACAGAGTTATTTCAACAAAAATATATCAAATGTGAAGTGTCAGTTTTTCACTTTCAAAAACTGTGAATTTAACGGTATTTTACCGTAAAATTACATTAAATGTACCATAAGATCTATTACAGTTATTCACAGTATATAGTACGGAAACTTTCTGTAAACCAATTAACAGTTTTTCACCGCAGCATTTTTACAGTCTTTTACTGTTAAAATCACAGTAATTTTTTACAGTGTATTTATAAACAATGGGGGGGGGGGGATTAATCGTTTTTTAAAATGTGGTTGATTCAAAATCGATTCTCAAAGGCCACGAATCCATTTTTTTTCCATATTTATTTCCGCAAACATTGAACATAAGATAAATGTTAAATGAAATAATTTCATGTAGGTCTACATTTCATGGATATACTTGACAGAAATCTATAGGCTATAGGCTACTTTTATGCGGGATTTTGCAGGCAGAAGCGGGACAAGCTCACATATTTTTTTTGGCGGCAGCAGGACAGAATCTTGCGGGAATGGGACAGAATCCTTTTGGCGGGCGCAGGACTGAAAAATCCATCCCACGCAAGTCTGTAGTTCAATGCGTTCTTACTGTGGTAAACTAATCTACTGTAAACTGCTATAAATATAAAAATAAACTGCTTATTTAAACAAAAGTTCTTTTTGGCCAAATGTAGATCAGGGGTGCATTTCCCAAAGCAAATTGTGGTCGCAAGTTCCGTCGTTACCAATAGAGTTCAATGGGACTTACTATGCTTTCGGGAAACGCACCCCAGAATAGTACAGTGAAAATGTAGCTTTTATATTAAAGTTGGCTTGCACGAGTAATCCCATGATGCACTCCACTATATATATATATATATATATATATATATATATATATATATATATATACATCATGATCATTGTTGTTGTTCACCAAAGCAAATATTAATTCTTTCACGTCACTTAGTGTAGAGTAAGCAAAGAAGTGTGACAAGGAGACGAATGGTTCCACTGCTCTTGAATGGGCTGGGGTTTTGTTCCCGGCCTTTTGATGATGTGTCTTTCCATGTTTTCCACATGGAGGCCCTCTGGGGGCAACAAAAATGCCTTATAATTGAAAGGCCCGTGTCTTTAGCAACCCACCCTCAAGCCTCCAGTTCTAAAACAGGAAGCGCTGCCCACATCAAACTGGTGACCTGGCCTCATTGTGGGTTGAAATGTGTGCTATCTTCATGAGCTCCACCAATGTTCCTCATGGGGGCGGCAGGTAGAGTTTCCGCTGTTTAAGAAGTTCGAGTTCAACTTCATCAGGAATGTACTGTCAGCAGGATCCCGCTTTCTGATCTCGTAAAGGTTTATGATGTTTTAACAGAAGCAAGTCAATGCACCACATGCAGAGAGACTTTAAAACCCCGGGGGAAAGAGGTCATTGTGTAATGATCGTCATATGTGGCTGCTTCTTACTTATTTCACTCGTATTACCATAACAGGCAGCACTTACATACAGGAAGCCTACAATCTCTAGACCAAGTATTTTTTATAAGGTCTTGTTTACTGAGTCTTATATCATAGTAAACCGATCCTAATGGTTTAAAGACTCCATGAAGTCTAGAAAAACACAACTGGCTTGTGACATTTATGGACACTGCTGCATGTTTATGATTTCTTAAAGAAAACCCACTCGTTATTAATGCAGACCTCACTATATCACTCATATTTACAGTCAGGAATCTGAACATATAAATATTATACTATTTAGACATACACTACCATTCAAAATGTGGGTTTTTTGAAAGAAGTTTCTTTTGCTTACCAAGGCTGCATGTGTTTGATCAAAAAATACAGTAAAAACAGTAATATTTTTAAATATTATTACAACTTGAAATAACAGTTTTCTTTTTGAACATATTTTAAAATGTCATTTATTCCTGGGATGAACAAAGCTGAATATTCAACATCATTACTCCAGTCTTCAGTGTCACATGATCCTTCAGGAATAATATGCGGATTTGCTGCTCAACAAACATTTCTATTATGATAATGTTGAAAACAGTTATGCTGCCTAATATTTTTCAGAAACTGAGATACTTTTTTTCAGGATTCTTTCAAAAGAAAAGTCAAAAGAACAGAATTTATTAGACATACAAATCTTTTGTAACATTATAAATTGCTTTTGATTTTTGTAACCCAAAACTGTAGCACAGAGATTTGAATAATGTATCAGCCACTATGTTAAGTATCCCTCTTAAATCTCTGAATCCTAAATGTTCTCAGTGTTTCCAGGCATGTCGAGATACTGGATACTAAACATATGTACTGATATTTGATAAGGATGTAACTGAGCTATGTTTTCTGTCTCTCTCTCTCCCAATGAAAACGTGTCTTTTAAGCCCCACTGTAGCACAGATATGAAATACTCTCTCTCAAAGGTGACTACTTTAGACCTCTGCAGTTGTTACCCTGCATACCATAAATAACCCCAGTGTGCTAGTGCGTACTGTAATGCTACTATAAAGATCTATATGAAAACATCGCTCAACATGTGTTGTTTTAATGGCGTTCTTTGTGCCGTCTGACCATGTGTGACTGTCAGTCATTTGTATCTTGATTCTGTAATTGAAATAGAAGGATGAAGTAACACCTGGCGGTAAAATGGTGGGAAATTCCCTTTAGGCATTTAGAAGGTTATTTAGGTTACAAAATAATAATCATGCTCTTTTTTGGATATACCGTAGATCCCTATATGCTGTGTAAGACCCCTTCTTAAAATGTAGGCAGCAATTTAATTTAATCTGTAAAGACTAATTTATACTATAAATATAAAAATGTAAAAAATGTATGTAAATATTATCTGGAAAATATTTACCTAAAAAAAAAGTGTGTATATATATGTATATATATGCCAGGAGGATAAAGAGACAGACAGATGAGAGCAATGGGGAAATCAGGCTGCTTTACTAGTCCTCTGGTGGTGGTAATATGGCCCGTGTAGTGCACTGATGTTAGGTCTATTTAAAGCACCAGTTCATCTAGCGTGTCAAACACTGATCTATAATGCCACAGCAGTCACAGTGCTGCTTAGGATCCAATTTCTGCTTAATAACAAGAGCTTTGTCGACTCTAATGCCGCCTGCGCTCTGTCATACAGACCCCCAAGAGATCCATCTGTAACCTCTGAACTGGCAGTACTGCTGATTTCTGGCTTCTGGCTCCAACTAATGCCCAGATGATGAGATGGTTTCCATCCATGGTTTCCAACTTCTCATCCCTTTGCCTTTCACTCTGGGCACATCTGGACTTAATGTTAGATTTTAACAAAATATATTTGTGTGTGTGTGTGTTTGTGTGTGTGTGTGTGTGTGTGTGTGTGTGTGTGTGTGTGTAAACAAATAAATAAATAAATAAAATTTAGCTTCTAACTATATATATATATATATATATATATATATATATATATATATATATATATATATATATATATATATATATATATATATTAAATAATTAAATCTATATTAAATAAAAAATATAATTTAATATATAATATATAAAAATATAATTATTTTTTTATAAAAGTGAAACATTACTATAAATATATTATATATAGTAATGTTTTTTTATAAAAAAAATATATATATATATAAATTCTATTCTATTAAATATTAAATATTTAATACACTACTGGTTAAATTCTGGAATAAGTGTGTTTATTTATGTTTTTGAAAGAAGTCTCAAATGCACCAAGGCTGCATTTATTTAATGTTTTTTTTTTTACTAGCATTTTTTATTTTTTCTATTTGAATATATATTTAAAATGTAATTTGTTAATGTAATGGCAAAGCTGAATTTTCAGCAGCAATTACATTTTTATTTATTTTATGTATTTGTATATAAAATATATTACATTTTTTAAAAATGTGTTTTTTATATTTTTAGTTTTTAATTCTGTATATTAAATCAAACTTAATCAAAATTTAAATCAAAATGTATAACTGAAAAGTAAGTCTCAAGCAAGGAATTTTTCACATTTACACATTTTTTTCAGTCTAACAATTATATTCTATGTTCATTGCATCTGAGCTTTTGCCTTACTGCGATTTATTTTTCTTATATGTCTTGCTTTCCTCAGCAGTTTGTTTCTGACTTTTTTTTTTTTGGCTTTTTGTTTCCTCTAGGGCACCATTTTCCTACCTGGCAACAGAGTCACTGAACATCCCAGCAATGGGGAGGAAAGCGGAAAGTTCCTATTTGAAGTCATCCCAGGTAAGGAGAAACCGTTTCTTTTTTTTTTTTTTTTTTTTTACCATGTCTGTTTTTGCAATACAGTCTTCCTTTAGTTTTTTTTATGATGGGACCCCAATGACCTCATTCGCTGAGAAGAGGTCTTCAAAGACATTCATCAGAGATAATGAGAACAGATCAACACTGGGCACCTCACTGACAAACACAGCTGAATTCTGCTCCAGACACATGCAACAAATCACAGGAAGTCTGTGTCATTTCTGTTGAGCAGTCTCTTGTATTTGTTAACAATGTTATTTTATAAATCTTCTAGGCAGGTACGTCTTTATAAAAGTTTGTGCGTTATTCGTTTTTTTTTTTTCAGTTTCAGCTTAGTGATGAATGATGCTGGATCTGCCACCTGCTGTAATTAGTTTACAGATCACACTCGTCTTTCTCTCGTCGGGCTCTGGTTGTGTTTGGAAAGGGTTCAGATAAAACACAGATGTCCCTCTCGTGCGGTGGATGATGAATCACTGAGGACAGATGAGTGCTTAAGGAGCAACAGAACCACAGCGATGCTTCCTGTTGAGTTCTAGGGAACGCTCTGATAACATACACACCTACGTTTGAATGTAAATAAATTACTTAAACAGATATCTGCTTTCTAATAGCTGGAAATGTGGTAACAACACTTACAAACTCAGAAGTTACAGGTTTGAATCAGTCTGCTGAAGCATGCATATATACAGTGTGTATACTATTAAATGCAATGACAGTGTTTCAGGTATTACGGGATTGCATATGGTGGTATTATTTCATTAAGTGATAATATACCAAGCTAATTGCCCTACCAAAATATGCTATTTTAACTTTTTTCATCCTAAGTGGCTTGTCTATAAAACATGGCCAACAACTTGCATATACGTAGATTGTTCACAGGTTCACCATAAACCCAAATAAGCTGGGCTTACTCAGCACAGTCCAGTGGGGGCAGGGGGAGGGGGGAGCAATCGAACTCGGGTTCGGTCCAGGCAATCGAACCAAGTGTGAAAGCACCCTTAATGAGTAATCAGTGTGTTTTGGGCGTAATGTGCAATAAACCAATCAGAGTCTCATCTCCCATTCCCTTTAAAACCAGTTGCACTCATGCCATGGCAGATTTGTTATTTACATGGTGGAATTTGCAAGGAAAAACTGAACACTTCTCTAGCTAGGAAACGGATCTACGGGAAAAGCCAGATTCCACTAGAGCATTTTTATCTTTTATGGATACAATAATAATCTTTTACATTGTAATCCTTTTATTTTAATATTTGGCATGTTTGTGTGCTGCTGCGCATCACTGTGTGTATAATAAGCAGAGTGTACGCACGCTGTGCACCCGCATATAGGCGCATATTACTAACGCACTCTTTAAATAACAAAACAAATATTGCGCCATTGACTCAAGGTTTCAGTCGGTCAAAGGCGCAGTCACAAAATAGTAACACACCAACAATGCACCTGAACACAGCTCGTTTTCAGATCAGCACACCCATTGGCGCACAAATGCATTTGCTATTGATAAATGATAACTGCGTCAGGCTGAAACTAGCAAAAACACTTGCATCGTGCCTGGCACTGCATTGTACCAGGTGTATGATAGGGTCCTAAGTGATGAAATAGAGGAGCATTTAGCATGCTTTTACATTGCTAGCAGACGTGGTGTGCATCTGATTTCTACCGTGACGTTCGCATTAACTTCTGCACTGGAACGAACCGTCTGTTGTCATCTTTGTTTGATGAAGCACGTGAGCACACTTTGTCTTTGTTTCACAGACTTGTGACCTTGTAGAAGGCCAAAAGTTAGTTTTAGGTCTTTGTAATTGTACTTTGAGAAGCATTGCAGAGCCTTGGACCTTAATCTATGGTGACATTGTGGCATTTACATGAATAAGGCCTTTTTGCGGAGTAGATTAATATGACACATCACTTGCTACTGACCCTGTCATCACGTTCTTCTTATTAGTGATGGAGGTAAATGCCACGTTGTATCTTTCACCAATATCATCACAATCCTATGCGCTAGCTGGGCTACTGCAGTTGAGATAAATGGAAATGCTAATGAATAGCTCCAGGTATTACAGGCTTCTTTGGCCTGTGTGTAGAAATCCATCCTGTCCTGTGTATCCCCAGCAGAGAGCCGTGAGAGTGTGCGCACTGTGCCAGAAAACAGCAGAAACAGAGATTTATAGCATGTTTTCAGCTCTTTGGAAACGCAGCACGTCTCCAACTGTCCTGCCAGCGGACTGTGAAAAACCCGAGCCATTGTTCAGCATGTCAGTCTTAGATGAAGGCGTTTAGGAGTGATTCCTTGCTTACGTGCACTTTTCCATACAGTAGCGTTTTATCATCTTTATCCCGTTTATTCCATTGTTCATCTCAGCAGTATTTTGGAATATTTTAAGCGTGTTTTTTTGCTGCATAGGCCATGAAATCACTTGTCCTTGAAAAAGGCTTTTTGGAAGTAATGTTGTAAAGCTCAGTTCATAAAAGAGGGTTGTTAAAAGTGCATTTAATTTCCTCTCTTCTTTCATAACTACAGATGGGAGTGTTTTGTGTGGGGATAACATGGACTGAATTTCAATTCAGTTCTCTTGTCGTCTATTAATTTGTTTTTTTTTTATCATGTAATTTGGACTTAAAACCTTTTTAGCAGCTGGATAATTGTGCATGTTTTTTTGTTAGGGATGCAATGATATTAAAATTATGGGCAAAAGCAAGAATCCATACTATGTCATCTGTAAAAACAAAAGACACTAAAAAACTAAAGCCAATAGTTTTTGTCAAAGTCAAATCAATGTTGTTATGCTTAAGGGGGTCCTTGATTATGATTTCACTTTTTTAACTTGAGTAGTGTGTAATGTTGCTGTTTGAGCATATACAACATCTGCAAAGTTACGACGCTCAAAGTTCAATGCAAAGGGAAATTTTCTTATACAGAAAACGCTTTTTGGGGACAACGAGCTTCTTTAGTGACATCACAAACCCCAAAATTTACATAAACCCTGCCTCCGGGAACACGCAACAAAGGGAGTGAGGCCATGTTGGGCTGCTTTAGAGAAGAGGAAGAGTTGTTGTAGTAGAGCGTTGTTACAATGTCGTCATTTTACCCCAGGCTGCCTCACAAATGAGGTTCAATTCAACGCTGGATTTGCACAAAAGTTTAACATTACGGCACATGCTAGTCGATGAGTTGATTCAACTCCACAATAACTATGTAAATTTATCCACTTACCATTCAGAAACGTCCAGTTGCACTCTAAAAGTCGTAACTTGTTCCTGAGTCTCTCCATCAGTGTCGACTCCGGTTTGAACAATGTAAGGCTGAACACCGTTACTGACAATCCTCATTTTGGCTGCGTGAGACTCTCCAGCTTTGTTGTTGTTGAGCAGCCGAAGTGCGAATTGTTAAAGCTCCACACTCTTCTGGAAAGGGGGCCGGGAGCAGCTGCTCATTTGCATTTAAAGGGACACACACACAAATAGCTTATAGTTATGAATGAATTTCAGAATCTGAATCATTTCAGTGAACGATCTAATGACTCACTCAAAGACGGTCACTCGTTTCATTCTTGAATTCTTGATTCAATGACTCAGTCGTGAAAATAATCACTTCTTTTGTTCCTGAATGAATTATGCTGCTTCTGAAATTGAATATGTCGCTACTAACAGCACATCAACAGAGTAGTATGTCCAAGTACATAGTATTTGAAAAACAGTAGGTGAAATGTACCTGGATGACCCACTATTTCCACCAAGATTCTAAGGTGCACATTCGATGCACACTTTACTCTCTCATGAGGCCACGGGAAAGGATTTGTGAATGGTGGTGAAGCGACTAGACGGCATAGGTCACATGACAATGACAATATGGCGGATGTAGAACTCACATTCATACCATATAGAACATACTTTCTTTCAAACAAGTTTAAAGCCAAATGTAGTACCTACTATAGACCCCTTAAAAGTTTGTAAACATTGCAACATTTCCTGGTGGGCGGGGCTTAGCTGGAGGCAAATAGAGACGCTGGACTCAATGTTGACAAGTGTAAGCTAGCATGTTTTAGGAGGGATTTATTAAACATAGATGCAGAAGAAGGTTCAGAACTGTCCGAATATGTACAGTCACTGACTCTGCGGGACCGTGACAGCTATTTTTGTAAATTAAGTTTTGGATATTTCCTAGACAACATATGAATTACTTTTGGGTGGTTCGGGGAATTTTGTCAAGGTTTATTATTGTCTAATGTAACCTATCGCTGGGCTAATTATGATTAGCAATGTGGATTATTTTAAGAGACCATTCAAAGGATGGCACACACATCTATCACTGTATGTTTGTTTAACATTTAGCTAGTGCGCTGAAAGTTGGTGACTTTTCACCTATAAAACAGAAACTCGCTGATTTGTACTAGATAAAACCAACACACCATTACATATGCATCGATTATTTTACCTAATATGAAGTGTGCACTGCAAACAAGAGTATTATTTATGATAGTCTCCGTCCAGTCTGTACGCTGTATTGCATTCAACCACAATTATCTTTTTGATTTCTGTGAAGGAATGTCTGCCGGGATGTGTTAAAACTTTAGTTTTGAACCAAAAGTCCTGTTCCTTCTATTCCGGCAGCCAAAAACACAACAAGACGACATTTGAAAGTCAAAACCTCAAACTTTTTGTGCACCCACTATGAATTCTTATTTATGTTTTGCCTCCAGCTAGAGCGGTGACGTGACAGTGAACTAGGCGATTAAGGGGTCTATACAGTGTGCGATTTCAGATGCAGCATTGGTGTTTTTGAAAGAATTGGTTTAGTAAATGATTCAATGACTCATTGAACAAATCGGTTGAATGAACAGATGACTGAAAGACAATCACTTGTCCCCACCTGGTATCTATGTAACTTGAAGAGATAGAGATGTTTGTGTACCATTGTGTAGTATCATCTAGGGCTGCGACTAATAAAATAAAAAATAAAAGTCTGTGTTTACGTACTATATATGTTTGTGTTTTGTGTATAATAATTATTTATATATAAATACACACACATTCATGTATATATATATATATATATATATATATAAAATATATATTTAAGAAAAATGTTATATTTATATATAAAATATTTATGTTTATATGTAATATATATATATATATATATATATATATATATATATATATATATATAAATCTATATATTTATAATACATGCATATATTTCTAAACTTTATACCTGTATGTGTGTGTATTTATATATACATAATTATTATACACAGAACACACACATATATATAATACGTAAACACAGACTTTTATTTTGCAAATGATTAATCGCGATTAATCGTTGCAGCCCTAGTACCATGGCTTTTGGGATATAATTTGACATGAGACTCACTGATTCACATACAGAATCAGCACACATTCCTGGATTCATTTTTGAGCGATACAACAGCCCTATCAACATAAATGACATTATCTGTCAGTCAGGTCGAAATGTGAATTGCGAAGGTTCCACAGTGTAGTATTAGGATTCCTTTCCAATTTCATAGGCCTGTTGCTTTGTATTTCAGACCAAGGAGAGAAAATAAAGTACCTCATGAAGGCAAAATTGGATTTTAATTAAAACCTTTTTTCTTGAAAGTTTTAATGTGTGGGGTTCAAATTTGCTCTATCTGTTGCTGCAGTCCAACAGCTCATAATACATTTCTCTATCATTCAGACAAATCTACTGTCATAATAATGTGAATAATTACTTCACCAGCCAGTGAACACCAGAATGAAATATCAGACCTGGTTTCGCAATGCATGATGATCATACCACAGCATGACAAATTTCACACAGATTTTTCTAGAAAAGCAAATGAAAACAAACACTAAACTGACAGTGTTGTTTCATAACTCCAAACCAGACAGAAAATGGCTCCTGCCTCATAATCTTTAATCATTTCCCCATCTGGACCACTGTTTACTCACTGATCCTTTATTTATCAACTTCTAATTTATTTATAACTCACTGACATCCAGTGAAACAGGATAATAATGAGGAACTGAGGAAAAAGTCAAGCTAATGCTGAAAACCTGAAAACTGAAGTGCGTTGAAGAGCGTTTCTGCTTCTCTTTCTCCAGGAATAGCTCTGGAATAGTTTGTATCTAGTGGCTTGTATTCTGTCATGAAGGTCATGAAAGAGAGAGTTTTTGTTTCACAGATATGAGTGGGAGTCAGTCAGAGTTCAATGGGCAGAAACCTGCAGATGAAGAACTGAAACTGTGCTTTCAGAGAACACCTGCAGAATCATCCACTGAGACTGAGAAACAACAAAATCATTTCTTTCTTTCTTTCTTTCTTTCTTTCTTTCTTTCTTTCTTTCTTTCTTTCTTTCTTTCTTTCTTTCTTTCTTTCTTTCTTTCTTTCTTTCTTTCTTTCTTTCTTTCTTTCTTTCTTTCTTTCTTTGTTCACTTGTTAATTTGTTTGTTCAGTCCTCCATTTTTGTCAGTTCTTTCTTTAGTTTTCTCTTTCTTTCAATTGTTTGTTTGGTTGTTTATTTTATTTTTTGTTCAGTCCTCCATTTCTTTCTTTCTTTCTTTCTTTCTTTCTTTCTTTCTTTCTTTCTTTCTTTCTTTCTTTCTTTGTTCACTTGTTAATTTGTTTGTTCAGTCCTCCATTTTTGTCAGTTCTTTCTTTAGTTTTCTCTTTCTTTCAATTGTTTGTTTGGTTATTTATTTGTTGGTTCGTTCAGTCCTCTTTCTTTCTTTCTTTCTTTCTTTCTTTCTTTCTTTGTTCACTTGTTAATTTGTTTGTTCAGTCCTCCATTTTTGTCAGTTCTTTCTTTAGTTTTCTCTTTCTTTCAATTGTTTGTTTGGTTGTTTATTTTATTGGTTCGTTCAGTCCTCCATTTCTTTCTTTCTTTCTTTCTTTCTTTCTTTCTTTCTTTCTTTCTTTCTTTCTTTCTTTCTTTCTTTCTTTCTTTCTTTCTTTCTTATTTGTTTGTTCCTTTTTCAGTTCATGCCTTCCTTTGTTCCTCCATTCATTCATTTACTTGTTCATTGTACAGTTAGTTTATTCATTTGTTACTTTGTTCATTTATTCCATTGCTTAGTTGTTTCTTTCTGTTTTTTTGACCTACATAAATGAGAGCGTAATGGAGTGATCGTTGAATCTCCTGCGGCGAACTATTATTCTCACATTTAGAATGACTTAATTACAGAGCATAACAACTCCATCACATGCACTGGCAAGACCAGGTGACTTCTAGAAAACAGTGTGCAGTATAAAACATGGAGGTTGTGAACCCTTGAGATTTACGAGGGCTGTAATCTCATTCTGAAGATGAATGTCAAAGTCAGGGTCAAAAAGCTACTGCAACCACAGGACTCTGGGTCTATACTGTACAGCCGTAGCTCTGGCAGCCAAATGGATCTAACAGGAAACAAAGAGGATACCGTTCCAGATTTATTTTTTTAATTTACCTCTCCCAACAAATAAAAAAAATAGCAACATGCAAATTAAAGGATTAGTTCACTTCACTTCAGAATTAACATTTCCTGATCATGTACACACCCCCATGTCATCCAAGATGTTTACAGTATGTCTTTCTTTCTTCAATCAAAGAGAAATTTGATTGAAAATTCCAGGATTTTTCTCCATATAGTGGACTTCAACAGAGTACAACGGGTTGAAGGTCCAAATGTCAGTTTCAGTGCAGCTTCAAAGGGCTCTACACGATCCCAGCTGAGGAATAAGGGTCTTATCTCGTGAAATGATTGGTTATTTTCTAAAAATAAAATAAAAATTATATACATTTTAGCCACAAATGCTCATCTTGCACTGCTCTGTGATGTGCCAAGCATTACATAATCATGTTGGAAAGGTCACGCGTGTAATGTAATAAAAACAAAAGACTATATCATGGTTAACATCAATATATGATGCACATTTTAGTTTAACTAATTTAGCATTGCTTACTGAGATGATAATATTATGATTAATGAACGTTATTATAAAATGTGAAACAAAACATTATTTGTCTTTGAAATTGCTCTGTTTTTCCACAAGAATTCAGATTCTCTCTGGCTCTCTGAAGACATGAACCCGTACAGAATAACAGCAGCAGTTAATCAGTGTTTTAACTGGACAGCTCTCATCAGGGGGTCCGAGGGTGACTGAAAGGAATCCAGGGGCTTCTGTCTGAAGGTCGTGGCTGCCCTGCTCTGCTGTTTATTTATGCTCTTGCTGCTGCCTGTGTGTCTTCGCAGTGGAGAACGAGTCGTGTCCTCTCGTTTACCGCCAACTGTTCAGACGTTATTCTTTGGCTTGATCGCTGGTAATTTGCATGGCAATTTATTTCACATTTAGCTTCGACTCCCTGCCAGGATGGTCCTAATGTAGTGAGAATCACAAACAGGCCCAGTTAGACTAATGTTTGTTTGTGTCAGACTCAGATTTCAGTCTGCAACACTGCTTTAAATCCAGGTACATTGTTTAATTGTAACTGATTTAACTTCTACTAGTTATTAATACAAATTCATTTGAAGATTAATTTGCAGTTGGTTGATGCCATGCATACAAAAAATAAAAGACTGGAGCTCATTTGCTTGTCTGGTTTAAGAGGGTTTTTGAGCACTTTTCAGCTGGCCAGGCAGGGGAACCACTTTAAACTAGCTTAGACCTTCCCATTTAAGATGCGTTTTTGCATTTTAAATGTTTCTAAGATTAAATTAACAGCAAAAATTTGTGGTGGAAAATCTACATTACCCATGATGTGGAAAATTCCACCAATCAGAGAGTTGAAACATGCAAAACACTCCCAAAGATCTTATTGGCTCCGCCCACTCAGATAAAGCACTGTGAATTATCTCCTTATACTCTCAAAATTCTTAAATTCCATTGTTTTTAATGATTAAAAATTTGCTGTTCGCAATGCTTCATTGGATTGTAGTTCTTCCCATCACTATACCTGTTAACTACTACACCTTGTACCTTTGTATTTTTGTCTGATTTTCAAAAACATTTTTGCTTCAAATCAAAGTTTGTAATGTTATAATTCCCCTCGTAGCTGGTTAGTTTGGTTCATGGCTTAAAATGTTTTAATGAAGACTTTTTTGAAATCCCTATGGGAGAAAAATTAATGGAAAAAAAATACTTCTGGAACCAACGCCTCCTAAAAAGTTTAACTCTATAGTTAAATAGGTAGTACTTCTGTATATTTAATACAAAGTTAATATAAATATAATTACTTTAACTACATTTTGACACATCAGCATCAATAATTATAAAAGTGAATATAATGAATCATACATGTACATGTGAGTTTTGTCTCAGTGTATTATGGATTTATTATGTATTGTATTATTATTATATGGGTTTTTTCCCCACTCACAACATTCATCCTTAATCCGTCATCCGTCAAATCCTCTTAGCAGTAACTTAATTCTTTGGCGTAGGCAGGTGAGAAAGAAAGTGCTATAGATGTGCGTCTACTGTGTTATCATCCAATGTCACTCGGACCCCTCCTTGCATATCTTGCATGCTTTAAGAAATGTGATATTCATAGGCACGTCGCCACAGGCTGTACATATATTATCATAGACAAGGTGAAAGGTCACCCGGCAGACAGAGGGAGCGGGACATAGCTGACATTTTTCTGTCGTTTTTGAGGGCCCAATGTACTTTTCCGTATTGATTTCCCATAGGTGTTTTATCCTGGATTTTTTTGTTCGTTTTTCTTACAGTGTAATTCTTGGACCAATAAAATATTTAAATGTCGTAATGAAATTTTATTGCACTTTTTTTTATATTTACATAATAATATTTTTTTTATAATAACATAATAATTTTGTGCTTATAAGTCTTTGAGTAGATAAGGGTTTTATTTTGAACATTTGTTAAAGGTGCCATCGAACCAGTTTTTACAAGATGTAATATAAGTCTAAGGTGTCCCCTGAATGTGTCTGTGAAGTTTCAGCTCAAAATACTTCATAGATTTTTTTTTAATTAATTTTTTTAACTGCCTATTTTGAGGCATCATTAACTATGCACCAATTCAGGCTGCGGCCCCTTTAAATCTCACAGTACACAGTGCTACAGTGCATAAACAAAGTTCACACAGCTAATATAACCCTCAAATGGATCTTTACAAGATGTTCGTCATGCATGCGTCGGATCATGTGAGTGTAGTATTTATTTGGATGTTTACATTTGATTCTGAATGAGTTTGATAGTGCTCCTTGGCTAAAGCTAACATTACACACTGTTGGAGAGATTTATAAAGAATGAAGTTGTGTTTATGAATTATACACACTGCAAGTGTTTAAAAATGAAAATAGCGACAGCTCTTGTTTCCGTGAATACAGTAAGAAACAATGGTAACTTTAACCACATTTAACAGTACATTAGCAACATGCTAACGAAACATTTAGAAAGACAATTCACAAATATCACTAAAAATATCATGTAATCATGGATCATGTCAGTTATTATTGCTCCATCTGCCATTTTTCACTATTGTTCTTGCTTGCTTACCTAGTCTGATGATCCAGCTGTGCACATCCAGACGTTAATACTGGCTGCCCTTATGTAATGCCTTGAACATGGGCTGGCATATGCAAATATTGGGGGCGTACATATTAATGATCCCGACTGTTACTGTTCTTCGGAGGTCTTTTGAACAAATGAGATTTAAATAAGAAGGAGGAAACAATGGTGTTTGAGACTCACTGTATGTCATTTCCATGTACTGAACTCTTGTTATTTAACTATGCCAAGATAAATTCAATTTTTGATTCTAGGGCACCTTTAAAGAATATATATATATATATATATATATATATATATATATATATATATATATATATATATAATATGCTCAGAATGCAGTCATAAACAATTACAATCAGCTTTAAAAAAGACTTTTCCAGCCAAAATGTTTATTCAGAGACTTTTTAATAATGCAAGGTTTTTCCAAAATAGATTTAACATTCAGTTTGAAACATCCTTGGATGTTTGCATTGGATCATTTTTTTAAAAATCATTAAAAAATGAAAAGAATGAAGTAACATCTCTATGGCTAAAAATGCATCTGTACTATAGTTTCATTATTTTTCTGATAAATTTTTTGGATGTGTGCCGTATTTTCTTTGTGCACCTGTCACACTGCACACAGGCCTCACGCAGTGAGGTTTTCACTTTCCTTTCACAGGAGCAGGAAAAGCATGTCGTGACAGCTTAGGGTCACTGCCTTTGACCTCCAGTTGTATCATCTCTATGGCAACAGCTGATGACATGCAGCTCAATTAACAGAAAGACCTTCAGCTGCTGCTGTCAACACAGTATGGGACATGATAGTTTAATACGGCCTGAGTTAATAAGATGATTATTTTATTTTATTTTAGCTATCATCTAATATTGACATCATCCTAGATGTTTTTTGTTTGAAGAAAACTTTAGTTGTACCCTCTAACCTGGCACAACCAAGACAGTCTGTTATTTTTCCATCTGTTCTGCCACTGTAAAACCTTAGTGTGAAATTTGTATTTCACAGATGGCGTGAGGAAAAACAATCAGAGCCACATCTAGAGGATTCTGTAGCCAAGCATCTCTCTCTTATGGCACATATTTTCAGCAGTGAGCTTGCAGTATACAGACAGGATCCAAAATATTAACTTTATATCACCCCTTTATGCCAATGGTGGGTGAACTGAAATTTTTTACAAAATATACAGCCACAAACCGTATTTAGGGTTTGTGAACTGAAGGCTTTCCACAGATTGTTTTTTGCCATTTTGAATTTTGTCTAAAACTCTTTCAAAAAGATTTGGAATATAGACCTCAGTCAGTTTAGACGCCATTTTGAATTTAACATGAATGAAAATGAGGATATAGTCTTTGCAATGGCGTGCACTGAATAAAAGTCATATTGTAGATCACATGATTTTCACAACTCACAATGTTTAAAACTGTTTCATGTAGTTTTTCTTAGAAAAAAAACATTTCGAACAGTTGGTATGTTGATAAGCAGCAGTATAATCCATTGAATGCACTGTAATTCTTTCTCTCACATCCTCATTTTCATTCATGTCGAAAATTAAAGATGGCACTGCCATTATCCTGACTAAGGTCTATAGCATATATTGTGCTGTTTCTCAATTCAGTTCTCAAAGCTCACTAAACCTTTTGTGTTCCACTGAAGAAAAAAGTCATACAGGTTTGGAATGACATTAAGTTGAATAAATAATAACAGAAATTTTATTTTTGGGTGAACTGTTTCTTTTATTTTGAAACTTGTGTAGAGATAACAACTCTGAATTGTACAAATCCCATTGTGCTTTTCAGTATGCAAAGACGTCACATCTTGCATGACACATGCTAGAAAAATGGTTTAAAGATTAGGAAGACAAATGAAAAGATGTGTCTCAAATGTGTTTATGTAACAAATTGTTCCTTGATAAGAAATAAAGCGATCCCTCATGGGCTGCAGAACAATTTCTGCATGCAGACGACCAACGTGTTTTGCATGTTTGCATTAAACACACACTCAAATTTATCTTCAGGCTGCACAGCACTCTAATGTCCATATACAAATTTCATACACTCTTTGCAGTGATGCAATAGAAGAACTGTTTTGGTTCCCCAAAGAACCTTTCAGCACACAGTTCTTAAAAGAACCATTTTTTTTTTTTTTTTAATCTAAATAACTCTTTTCCAGTATAAAGAATGTTTTGTGCATTGAAAAGGCTCCATGGATGTTAAAGGTTCTTGATGGAACTATAGATGCCAATAAAGAAGCTTTAAAATATAAGCACTATTTTTTTGAAAACATAGCAATTTAGCAATTAGCATTTGCTCTTCACTGTATGGAAGGGCAGTTCCTATATGAGATTGACTAAACTCAAATTAATAAGTTGGCAGAATGTTTTTGGGAAGAACATGCAAAGCATTTTTCACAGAACTCATATTTTTTAAGTTTATATATATATATATATATATATATATATATATATATATATATATATATATATATATATATATAATATATAAAATATAATATATACTTGGGTTAGGTTGACTACATGAATGAAACATAGTTGTGCTGACTTTTTCATGGACGTTTTGCTGAACCAACACAACAAAACCAGTTGGGAAAAGTTGGGATTTTTACAGTGTGGTTTATTCAGGTACTTTCAGTCTCTAATGTCCAAAACATGTTTACAGCCTTTGAAACTGAACAATCCATTTTAACGATTCAATTGAGTGCTATGCAGAAACTATGAGGAAGATATTTCATCGTTGATATTCTCAATAGTTTTATTTGATGAGAAAAAGATGACCTTCTGGATATTTCACAGCTGTCCCAGAGAATGTTTCTGGTCTTTTGTGACATTCCCGTCCATTCCAAACAGATGGAAAGTAGAAGCACTGCAATGGCCAAAACTATGAAGGACCCCTAAGAGAGCCGGCATGAACATCGGACAAACAAATTCCCGAAAGCTAAATCTGTCCTGAAGAGAAAGGGCAAGGGAACTTGCGATATGGAAGAAGACGGAACAAAGATGTCTATTGTCCTGACTGTGCAGACTGGCCTGTGTCCAGGTGTGTGTGGCCCGCTAAAGATTGCGTGAAGCAGCTCATTCTGGGCGTGAAACAAGCTGACCTTTTCTCCTGTCTGCTTTGTATAGAGATGTATGCTACTGGGCTTCACACTAAAAATTACTTGGGAACCACTGGTTCCTAAAATAAAACATTTAGGAGCAAGTGACTTTAGATGACAAATTAAAGAAGAGGTTGAAGCATTTTAGTTCCCATTTTGTCATTGAATATATATATTCACTCAAAATTTGGATTCATTCAGAAAGGAAACACTGCTGTGTATTGCTCTCAGACATACAACAGCTTTGCGGTGGCTTTATGAAATATAAGATGAACTACGTTAATCTTGGAGGGGTGCATTAAATGCGTTAATAATTTTAAAACGTTATTTTTCCCATGAGTAATTATACAGGGTCATGATTGTTTTGAAGGACTCTTAAATGGGAGCCAGACTGACCCTATGCGGGTTGAACTTTGTGGAGAGGTTGTGTAGGCTTGACATGTGGCGTGACTGTTTTGATTTTCTAGACTTTTAACGGTGAGACATACTGTAGCTGAGGTTTCTGGGAAATGCATCATATGATCCTTCTGTTTTGTAAATATAGCAGATGACATGGTAGTTAAAGAGCTGTGCTGATACCTGGAAGGTGGCAGATTGAAAACAAGATTGAAAGCTTCCTTGCAAAATCGTAAATCAGCTTTTAAAACCTGAGAATAATACCGCAGTTAATGCATGAAATTAAGCTGCTCCATCCAACACAAAAGCATGGAGCTGTTATTGGAGCCGACAAAGGAACGTATAAATGAGATCCCCTCCAGCGTGTTCTGAAAGGATTGTTGTTTTCTGCGAGGCTGTAGTTGTTCAGTCAGAGAGTGTCCTATTCATATGGATGGCATCATTATCTCCCTCTCCAGATGGAGCGAGTGCACCATGACGTAGATGTTTGGTTTGCTGTGATGGTTTTGCATGTGGGCCTCATGCTGAAACATGTGCAGAGGATGTGGAATCAGAGTCGTGCATGTGGTTTCCCCTGTAGGCAAACATTCTTTTCTTTTCTTTTTTTTTCTGGATATTTGAAGGGTGTGTAAACAAATGCAAAAGGGCGTTAAATCAGTTAGAAGCTTATAAATCAACTCTGGATTAGATTTTAATTATAGGTTGGTTTTAACACTGATTGGAATATTTTTTTTTTTTATTAAATTCAATTTATTTATTATTTTTTGGCTAATTAATAGCAAATTTGTTTGAATTTGTACAAGCTCCTTCATATGTTTTTGTACAATCTACTGTTTAGTGGTGGAACTTCATGCTTTGTTTAGTTTTTTCTAAAAATCATATTTTTTTTGTGCGAATCAAAACATAAAAATTCAGATGTCAGCGTGTGGGTTGGATCGGGTTAGTTAAATCTGCTTTTAAAGGCCCTATATTATATACTTTGTACTGTTTAAAATTGCTACAATATTCCAGGTTCAATACAACTTGAGCTCTATTCAACATTATGGGTTAACATAGAAACAAAAATATAGCTGCAAGCAGCAGTTAACGGAGTTTAAGCGCATGTGTAAAAAGCTATTATGTTTTTAATTTTGCAAGCTTATAACCACTATGGATCATATATGAAAAAGACCTTTTACAGCCATTACAGGCAATTTATTAAGGGAATATATGGTTTTTAAAGATTTTTACCAAACAATTTGATTGACAGCAGTAATCCTAGAGGTAAAGTTGTTCAGAATGGGGATGCTGATCTTAAGGCCTCCATTAACCTTGTCTAACAGGTGCTCAAAATTCATTGGTCAGCGGCGGCCGAGTTTTTCGAGATACATGAGTGTCCTCATAGATAATCACGGCACCTTGGATAAAGACATTGCATGCCACTTTTCAAGTCAATCGGACAGATTACTGCATAGCTATAGCTTTTTTGTTGTTGTTGTTGTTGTTGTTGTTGTTTTTCCCCATTTTATAGTGCCACCAAGTGGCCAGTCACCACGTTTCTTTTCATGCGACCACAGACTGAGCCCACACATAGGTGTACCAAGTTTGGGAAAGTTATCTCATTCCATTCAAGAGTTATAGCCATTTTAGTACAAGTGGCCACGGCCACTTTGAATGTTTTGGTCCTGTTTGCGTCCTGTCGCTAACATCATTAGAAATATTGACTTTTTTTTTGATAATTATTGACAATCAGACTCTTTCTGCACTGGTTTGGTTCCGATCGGGTGAAAAGGACTAGTTTGAACCTAGGACTAATTTGCAAAAGTAGGTTTTTCCATACATCCAAAACATCCGAAAGTGTAGTCAAGTGTAGTTTTGTTCATCTTCAGTCAATAATTCCAATGATATAAGATTTATGGTTTAGGAGCAATTTCATACTTTTAATCGCTGTAGCGCCACCATCAGGCCGATCGGGGCGAGCCTTGGTGACACTGTAGATGGGGTGAGTACTACCATCCCCCAAAGTTTCAAGTCGTCTCAATGACTTACAGTTTGGTCTGCCCAATCACTTTTATGCCAGAATGTTGATCTTTGAAAATCCTAACAAATACAATAGTGATTTAGCGCTATAAGCTTGAACTCTTAAATATAATGCACTGTTGGAGACAATAGCCTCATAGCAGTGCTCCGATATATAGAGTAACTGCACCTCCGGCGATCCGAATTTGATTCCCGGCTCGAGGTCCTTTCTCTCTCTCTCTATATATATAATGCACTTACAGTTGACATTCATGGGGCAATACATTACACTGAAAAACTATGGGTGCACAATATTTCAGCCCCACATCTGTAGTTTTTAAAAAATGTATTGCTATAAGCCAGTGCGGAATATTTATCGTTCGGTATTGGATGTTTAAGTGTTTCTGCTTAGCTTCAGTGTTACTTTAAAACACATGTTTTTTCTGTTCTCCTAAATTCATTAGCATACAAAGTATTTAAATTATTTATTTTAACAGAATAGCCCACATTTTGTTAGCCACTGCACGACTGAAGGTCAGAGATGGCACTAAAGGCCAAAACGACAGGTTTGATCTTTTGGAGAAATGAAAAAAAAAAAATGCATTTGATACTGGAGATTTTTCTCATTTATTTCCAGCTGATTTGTCTGTATCAGAACCCATCACACATTCATTATATGTTATTTATTTATTTTTATTATGAAGTTCCAAGACATATTTGACACTGTTTGGTCAGGCATAACATTCTGCTGTTGAATATTTTTTTGCATAATGATGGTAAACAATATAATTGATAGCCAAATTTGTGCATCTCATATTGTGAAGTCATAAGGCTCAGAACATCAAAGATCTGCACAAGGTCAAGAAAGGTTAATAAATCAGTGCTGTAGAAAAAAACTTTAGTAGTGAAAACAGCCCACTGAGAGAAGAGAGATAGAGTGAGTGTGTGTGTGTGTGTGTGTGTGTGTGTTTTCTTTCTTTTGTGTCTAATAAGCCCTTGCAGATCTTTTGAACAGTGTGAGTGTGAATAATGAAGAGTTTGCAGTTTATTTTAAAGCCTGCTGCTGTTCGAACTTCGAAGCATTCCAGGGTTTTTCTCTCACAAAACTTCTTGAACTCCCACTTTCTCACAACTTTCTTGCAGGCTATAAAACTACATCTGACAGCTGGATTATCATTTAGTCTGTCCTAAAATATTTTTAGTTCTTTTCATTTTCTGCTTTGAGGGCTGCTGTCTTTATAAGGATGACGCTGATGCCCCCAAGTGGTCGCTCGGTCATTTACAGCAATAATATCACAGACCATACATCACTGAAGACATTACGCTTGCTTTTAAATATTCATTGAGCCGTTATTGTGCTTGTCATACACTCATTTCCATTCAATTCCCTTTAGTTATCTTGTCAAATCAATAACTATGCATATTTATAATATTTAATATTCATAAGGAATCAATACGACTGTGATCTTCATGACCTGCTACATCTCATATATTCTGCAGGAATCTGAATTGTGGTTTTGTTTTACGCTTTATCTTCTTCGGTTGTTCCTCTGTTCATCCTAACAGGAGTTTTTCATGCCATGTCATTTGAAAACTTGTCAAGTCTTTACAGCAGGTATTCTCATGGGTCCTAGGAATGATTACAGTGTAATTGACAGAGATTGTTGTTGGACAAATTTTATAGTTATTATTTCTCTGAGAACCAAGGTTATAAAGTCTCCAAATATGATTAGAAATTTGACAGGATGCCCAAGGCGCTTGATGAATGAACAGCAGTTTAATGGTACCACAGTGCTATTATTTTCTTCAGTTGTATGCTATTGGGTGTTCAGGATTAGAAAACTCTTGTTAATGCTTGATTTAAAAATTATGACAAAATGGTCATTTTCTGATGATTTGCTTGGTTGAATTATACAGTATAGTCAGTTTCACAAGGGTTTATTAAATCCCACACTCTTCCACTTCCCAGTTGGACTGAATGCAAATCTTATTAATTTGTAGATATCTCTCTGGTTTCTGGTACGGAGTTACTTATCTCCGTACTATAACTATATGTTGTTTTGATTACATTTAATCATTAATAAGCATGATTGGCTCAGCAGTATCCAGAACAAAGGTGATTTGAAGACTTGGTTAGAGCACCTGATATGCACCATTTTGGCTTGTTGCAAAAAAAGCTGTGACTCCCTATCAACATTCCTGCCAATATTTGTGTTTTTGGGTGTGTATGTTTATGTGATATACATTAAATGATTTGTCAGGCTAAATTTAGACTCTTCAATTACATCTATCATCGTTAACTGTACATTTTAACAAGCATAGAATACTACACTGTGTGTAATTAACCTAGCAGGACAGGAAACCATGGCAACGACATAAGTCCGAGACCCAGTCAATGGAGCGACACTGCCTCCATCCTAGTTTGCACCTCAGTCGTTTTATAAGAAAAATAGCTTTACGTTCCAGCCAGTATATTGAATCTTCAATCACTGAGTGAGTCCCACCTCGTTTTTCATTCTCCACCCAAAAGGTCAGAATAAAACGACTCAAACTCCAGAAAATGAGACACATCCATCATTATAAAATCTGTGAGTTATATAAACTTAAAAACTGATGCTGTGTGTATGTCCTCATATGCAGTGAAGTTATGAAATTTTCTTAATCTGATCAGAGAAGATAGAAATGAACAAACCTGCATGAAAGTCTGACACAATCATAGCTTGACTAGTTTTCAATGACTATGTAGCAAGACTAACAATGTAACATATGGAAAGAATATATTGTTTTAGTATATTGGTTTTGATATATTCTAATTTCTAATTTGTTTTGTTTTTGAGTATCTATTCCGTCCTTTTCTGTTGCCTGATGTTTGGTTAGTTTTGTTCTATTCTATTCTATTCTATTCTATTCTATTCTATTCTATTCTATTCTATTCTATTCTATTCTATTGTTGGCTCAAAATCCCATAGACTTACATTAACAGAATGTTCAAATTAACCAAGACTCTTCGAAGTCCAGCAATCAAAAATTAAAATTTAAAAATGTAAATCTGATAGACCGAATGGTCTTGGAACCAACACAAACTTTAAAACTATAAAAACTACCTCAAACTTTCTGGCCAGGCTTTCTCGAGCCAACATCCCTGTTTGTTTTGACAAACTTATTTTGTTAATTTTTATTTAGTTTTGTTTTAGTATGTTCACTCTAAAAAATGCTGGGTTAAAAAACCCAAGCTGGGTAAAATATGGACAAACCCACCTATTATGCCCTCTTTCACATGATGTAATATAAGTCTCTGGTATGGTCAAGTTTCAGCTTAAAATACCCCACAATTTGCCCCTATTTGGGGGTGAGCAAAAACATGTTTTTTACTATATTAATATATTGCTGGCTAAAAAAATAAATCCAAAATTGGTTGAAAAAAATGGCTGGGGAAAATCAACCCAATCCCTGGTTTTGTCCATATTTAACCCAGCAGTTTTTATAGTGTTTGTTTAGGTTCATTATGTTTTGTCCTATTGTTTTGTTTTAGGAGGCTTGTTTAGGTTTATTTTGTTTTGTTTGGTTTAGGTTTGTTTTGTTTTGGCATGTTTGTTTATGTTTATTATGTTTTGTTTAGTATTGTTTTGTTTTAGGAGGTTTGTTTAGGTTTATTTTGTTTTGTTAGGTTTGTTTTGTTTTAGTTCATTTAGGATCATTATGCTTTTTTTTAGAATTGTTTTGTTTTAGTATGTTTGTTTAGGTTTATTTTGTTTTGTTTTAAGTTTGTTTTGTTTTGCTTTGTTGTTTTGTTTTAGTATGTTTGTTTAGGTTCATTATGTTTTGTCCTATTGTTTTGTTTTAGGAGGCTTGTTTAGGTTTTTTATTTTGTTTTGTTTAGGTTTGTTTTGTTTTGGCATGTTTGTTTATGTTTATTATGTTTTGTTTAGTATTGTTTTGTTTTATTGTTTTGTTTTAGGAGTTTTGTTTAGGTTTATTTTGTTTTGTTTAGGTTTGTTTTGTTTTAGTTAATTTAGGATCATTATGTTTTTTTAGAATTGTTTTGTTTTGTTTTGTTTTAGTATGTTTGTTTAGGTTTATTTTGTATTGTTTAGGTTTGTTTTGCTTTTTTGTTTTAGTATGTTTGTTTAGGTTCATTATGTTTTGTTCTATTGTTTTGTGTTTGGAGGTTTGTTTAGGTTTATTTTGTTTTGTTTTGTTTTACTTTGTTTAGGATCAGTATGTTTTGTTTAGAATTGTTTTGATTTAGGATGTTTGTTTAGGTTTATTTTGTTCTATTGTTCTGTTTTAGTATGTTTTTTTGAGGGGGTTATGTTTTGTTCTTTTTGATTTTTGTTCAGTTGTATAAAGAAACCAAAATGTAATCTTTAAAATTTCATCTTTACCCTCTTGATAGGTTTCCTATTTTGAAGAGAGAGATTATGTATTCAGCAATCCAGCGTTTATTAGTCCCCAGTTAGATGAGATTGAGTTAATTATCATTCCAGTGACAGTGATGTCAGAAGCACCCCAGAGACAGTGACCTCATAGAAGATGTGGCCTTCCCATATCCTCTGAGTAATTAGAGACATTTTATAGCTGTGGATTTTTCAAGACAAAACTGATGACTTTCCACATTAGCTTGTTATGCCCGGCTGCCTTCACTGTATGCTTTCTGAAAGCAGGACTCAAAATCAAAATTCTGCTAAGAGATAATGCTCTGGGACACAAAATAAAATAACTTTTGTTCTCATAGTACAGTGTTACATTGATATTTGACCTTCACAGAAAACTTAGCACAGCTATACATGTCTTGTGTTTGTGTGTGTAAATGATATACCTGGTTTTTATCATGGAAATAAAAGCTCAGTGTTTTATTTAATCTTACAGAAGCAGCGTACAAAATGAATCACTGTGCACTTTGTGGTTCGATTTCTTTCACTCGTCTTCTGAACCCCTCTGGCCCTCGGCAATTTGCTCAATCGAACCATTATACATTACGGTTTAGCACAGAATACGTATCAGTTCCCTCTCATGCACAACTTCTGCTAGTGTTAGAAGTTTTCCTGTAATGCAGTTCTAGGTACTTGTTTAGCGTTTACTACTATTAGTAAAAGAACACCACTGATGTCTGATCAGTTCTGTGTTTCTTTACTTGACACATTCTTGACTGTTGGCAGACATCGACCATTTTGTTTGTCCTGTCTAATTTGATGGTTTCCCCCTGTTCTTTGGGCTTTATTTATGGGCTCCTCATGTCAGCATGGTTCATATTTATCTGTGCTTCTGTCTACTATAAATAAAGCTCAGATGGCTGAAATGAGTTATAACTTGGCATGCTAGTATGAAGGGAGGCCGTAAGTAGATTATGTACCAATATATTGGCTATCCTGTAAATTATATGTGCATTTCATTAATAGTAGTTGTACAACCAAAAATGTAATTTCTGTCATCATTCACCCACCCTCATGTTTTTCTTTCTTCCATGGAGCACAAAAAGAGAAATTTTAATTAACTATATAGGTCGCTGTTTTCCATGCAATGAAAATATATAGGAACTGGAGCTGTTAAGCTTGAAAAATATCCTAAAAGTTGCCCATTTGACTTTACAAATTCCTTTACAAATCAAATAATGCAATGTTTCTCATTAACTCTCAATAAACATATCAAGAAGAGCTAGATGTCAAGATATGAAGATTTAAGGAGTATCTTGAGTTTGTTCATCTTTCAAAGCAAAGCTATTGTTTGACTTAAGAAGACTCGGAATATAGTTGGGTGCACCACTTTTATGTCGCTTTTGCATCTTTTTGCAGTTTGAAAGCCTCTGGACTAGGGCTGTAACAAACGATTATTTTGATAATTTATTAATCTAGCGACTATTGGAACGATTAATCGTCTAATCGTTGATTATTACGCTGATTAAAGTATGCTTTGTTCGATTTTTCAGATATAAATTATTCAGCTCATTATCCGCTAATGCGGCCACGCCCATGAAGCCAGCGCTATTCAGAGGCAAATTCAGAAGCAATACTTGTATGCATTGTCTCAGTCATGTATTTATTGTCCTGAAAAGTGTTTATCTGGATGTTAAAGCCCCGATTAGCGATCTCTAGAAGACATGCCGTTAGTTCCTGGTTCCTTTTCTTCTTTATATGAATTTGTGGCCTGAAGGTGTACATAGCGCCCTCCGGCTGCAAGTATGAATTGAAAACACAGTATCCAGCACTCATAGTGTTGACTATAAACATTGAATAAATATTACTCCTCTGTATAGAAAATTGACATAAACATATAAGAATCCATCAATATTTCTCCAAATGTGCATGCTTTTAAGCTAAAAGCCTATATGCAATGCCATAGAGGTAACATAATTGTTCAGACACTTTGCATCACAGAAATACATTATATTTTAAAGAATATAATAGAATACCATTATTTTAAATTGAGCTGAGACATGATTACAGAGGGTTTTTTCACACCCTACCTGACTGAAAGCCCTCATTAATATGCAAGTCATTTCAGGTCATTATTATGCGAGTCTTTTGTCTTCTCAGGTGTAAATGAGCCATTATTCATGATGATTCACACCTCCACGCATACTGTGTTTCTTGACAAAAAGTGTCTTACAAAAACTAAATCAATATATTGTTTTATATGAAGGAGAAGGCAGCATAATTTTTACATAATTCTGAAGCAAAAACTCTAGTCTACAACCTCTAATACCCAGAAGTCTTGTGAACACAGATTTAATTAGGGCTGGGTATCGTTCAAAAATTTTCGATACCGAGACGATACCGATACCTTGACTTCGATACCGATACCTAAACGATACCTTTTTCGGTACCAGTTTTATAAAATATGTTTAAACAAGATTACATAACCTCAAAAAAATCTTTGGTTTTATATTTTAACTTTGTTGACTTTTTTTCAGACTCAAAGACTCATCTCCTGAGCCACTGCGGGGAATAAAAAAAGCACAAATTAAAAAAAATTACCCAACACAATAAATCAGTGCAAATAGTTTTAATAAAGTTTAGTTTTCAATGCAAAAATTAAGTATGTGAGGCTCTTTTTTAAATCACTCAGCAATTGTTCTTCAAAAAATTAATTATTATTAACAAGATCAAAGTGGAAGTAAGAGTGACGCAAGTTCGTTGCGTCTTACTGTGAAATAAGAGTTCTTGTCTTTATTAAAATCAACACATTAATGATTCATCTCTCATCCACCCGCAATTAATTTGAATGTTTTTTTTTTTTTTTATTACTTGGCCCGACCCGCAGATTATCCGCAGTATCAGGAGGACGCTGATACCTCTTTTTCAGCAGAATTGTTCGCGTTCTGGAGCCAGAGGCAGAGCCTGTGCTCGTGCAGGCAAACGAGCCTGTCATGAACCGGTCGCGTGTTTCCATAGACTTGAGGGACGAACGCTGATGTAAAGCTGCTGTGTGTTGTACCTTAGACTACAAAAAACATTGCGCGTTCCGCTGTTTCTGCAGGCAGTGCTACACTTTTGTTTTCTGTTAACAGTATCTGTAGTGAACCGGCTGCTCACATAAACAGCCGTTTCTCACCCGTCCATTCGGAGATAAACTGAAAACGAAACCGTTGATTCAATCGCCCTCTCGCACATAGGGTCTCTCTCGCGCGTATAGTTTTATATATTTAGATATAAATAACAATGTAGCGCAGCGTTACTTGCTCCTCAACGAGACAGCGAAAGCATTTCTCCGCCCCTCTCCTCGGCTCCATTCTGAGGTACCGAAATTTGGTACCGAATGACAAGACACTTTTCGATACTCGGTAGTATCGAGGCAGTTCGATCGGTACCTAAAAAGTATCGAGTTCGGTACCCAGCCCTAGATTTAATATACTTTTTTTGGCCTTATTTCAGTTACTTAAGTTTTTTGTTTTTTCAATAACCATGCATAAACATTATTCCTTCAAAAACAAAAACATGTACATACATGTTCCTCACATATTACGGTAGCCTAGTTTGTACTGAATACAGTGTAATGACACTTGTGTCATTAATATGTTTATGAACAACTGAAAAAAGCACAAATGTCAGGGCATGTCAAAAACTTCTCCAGGCCCAAAATCAGCCTCAGACTCCAGAGGGTTAAAGAGCGCCAAAACCACATGTATTGTTTGAATCCCGTAGTAAAATTGACAGAATTTAAAAGCTGAGATGTTTTATGTCAAAAGTAACCTGATCTGTCTTATCTGTCGGCACGTTGTCTGTCCTCTTTGCTCTGCTATGTATATTTCATTGCGTGAGAAAATGGACATGTGGCATGAGAACAGTGAGTTTAAATGAGAGTTGGTGGTCCTGTATGACAGCATTTTTTGTAGTTATGTTAAACCTTATGTTTTATGCTATGTTAAACTCCCATATTTTATGGGTTTGACTTCGTTTGCACTATGCCCTCAGAAACACTGCACATGTGTCTTCTATCGGATTCAATTCGGGAGAGCTGCATTACAGTATTGCGCTACATCGCCCCACTGGTCAAACCGCGTTATTGCAGTCCCTTAAATAGGTCATACGAGATCAAACATGTCGACAACAAAAATACTTGTCGACAATTTTTTATTGCCGACTTTGTCGATAATGTTGACTAATCGGTTCAGCCCTACTCTGGACAACATGAGGGTGAGTAAATAAAGGCATAACCTCCATTTTTGGGTGATCTAGTCCTTTAAAAAGTAGTGTAATCCTATTGTAAACTAGTATTTGCCTCAGAATGAAATAGCCTCAGGTGAATGAAACATTCTCTCTACTTGTTTCCACATGGATGAGTCTGACAGAGCGAGTCTGATATTTTTTATAAAGAGGGATTCAGTTTTATCTCTCACGGTTTTCTCAGTCGACTTTTGGCACTCTGCTGTGATTTGTAGGTGAAGGTGCTTATACAATTCATCCATTTCATTTTATACATTGAATCTCCTTTGATAAAGTAATTGAACACCACAGTCTATCATCTTTATGTCTCCTTTTGGCTTCTCCACATAAATCTGTCAGTGTCCTAAAGTGGTATTGTGTTTAAAATAGAGCTGTCAAATCTAACATTCATGAATATGAAATGAAAACTGTTATTTCAGTCTTTCTTCTTGAGATTTTCACTTTTAATTCAATGTGTTATTTGCCGTTTCTTTTTAATTATTTCTGTAATTATTTTTACTAGCAATTCCCAAAAAAATTGCTCCAAAGTAAATCCTACACCAGTTTTTATCAGTGTAATGATTCACATACTAAACATCCTAGATATGCGACTGTTCAGTATGTGCTTATATTCCAATTCTAACACAATTGTGCATTTGATAAAGCAGCTTTTAGTCCATTCAGAGCCTCATGCATTGAAGCTCAATGGATTCATCCTAATTAAGAAACTGATTAGAAAAAAAAAAACAGTTTCAGGCCCAGCTGTGAGGGCCGACATCTGTCTGTGTGTGTGTTCGTTTATTTCTCTGAGCTCTCCTGCTGTTTTCATTCTTGCATTCAGTCTGTTTTCCCCGCTGTTCCTTCATCCTCTGAAGTGTGTGATTGATGGCGGTCATTCATTGAATCATGTTGTCACACGGCGTGTTTTCCTCGTCCCCTCATCTTTCACCCTGTAGCCTGGGGGACCAAAGGAAGAGTTTGTACTCAATTTGTTTCATCCTTCAATTCATTCAAGTGTGATTAATCCCCCGTCTCTCTCCTCTCTCAGTCTTTCATAACCCTCTGGTCACATGTGAGAACTGTCATGGCTCTGGGAACTGATATTTCTTAAGTCAAAAGTGTCTGCAGGGGTGCTGATAGCACAATCTCGTACCTGATTGAGAACAGTGTAGCTCAGTGACAAACGGAGGGATTTCTATCACAGCTATACCTCTTTCTCAGTGTGCTCTGTGTGGGAATAAGTAGCTCTCATGCTGATCTGAGACCTGTTTGCTGATTCTTACTGCAGGGTTTGGAAAATTACTGGTATGCTGTAAGGTTTAGAAATGTGCTTGAGTTTTGAATATTTTCCTGGAAAAAGCTTATTTTTTCCCCCTTAGAACATCCAATGTTATAAAAGAACAAAAACGACATATTAGCACAGCCGTTTCTGGTTTGGTGACGCAGACTCACATAAATAATGCACGCAAGGAACAACATTTGTCTGGTAAACAATATAAGAAAATGCAAAATAGATAGTAGGATTGGAAAGTCTGATTAATTCTAGTGAATTGCTTCGTATGTAAAATCTGAAAGTCTTAGTGAATAGATTCATCATAAATGGTCCCCCTCTAGTGTTGGAATATCCGATTTATTCTAGTCAATCAGTTCTTTTTGGATGATTTTAGTAAATTAACATTAAATAAAAAGATGAACCAATTTTTTTAGCAGAATATTTAGTTAATCACTGTCTTTGAGTCATAAATGATACAGTATTCTAGTTTTTTAGTTGTAATTATCTGTTCAAGTTTCTAGTTTGATGTTGTCACCTGTTCAGATTTTTCATTCAAATAAATGTGACTCTGATTAAATGATAAAAATATGTAATTGGATAGTCATATATTTAAAAATATAACTGCTGTGAAAAATAAGCAGATAAGTAATGTAGGTACCTTTATATAGAATTAAAACTTCTGATTCATTTTAGTAAATCAATATGTCATGAATGGTTCTTTTTCTCATATGAGCCGACTGTAACGTTTCTTTTTCTCAAATTTAGTCTTTAAAAATTCATAATAAATGGTTCTTTTTCTCATACGAACATTGGAAAATCCGATTTATTCTACTGAAATGGTTTGACCGTAACATTTCTTTTTCTAATTTTTATTATTAAAAAAGTTTTCATTCTAAAAAATGTCATTCTAGTGAATTGATTCATTGTAAATGGTTCTTTTTCTCATACAAGCATTGGGAAATCTGATTAATTCTACTGAAATGGTTCGACTGTAACGTTTCTTTTTCTAATTTTTTACATTAAAAAAATTCTGATTCATTCTAGTGAATTGATTCATCTTAAATGGTTCTTTTTCTCATACAAGCATGGGGAAATCTGATTCATTCTACTGAGATGGTTCGACTGTAACGTTTCTTTTTCTAATTTTTAGTATTAAAAAAGTCTGATTCATTTTAGTGAATTGATTCATCGTAAATGGTTCTTTTTCTCATGAACATTGGAAAATCGGATTCATTCTACTGAAATGGTTTGACTGTAACGTTTCTTTTTCTAATTTTTAGTATTAAAAAAGTCTAATTCATTCTAGTGAATTGATTCATCGTAAATGGTTCTTTTTCTCATATGAACATTGGAAAATCGGATTCATTCTACTGAGATGGTTCGACTGTAACGTTTCTTTTTCTAATTTTTAGTATTAAAAAAGTCTGATTCATTCTAGTGAATTGATTCATCGTAAATGTTTTTTTTTTCCTCATATGAGCATTGAAAAATCTGATTCATTCTAGTGAACTGGTTCGACCTTATCGGTTCTTTTTCTCATATTTAGTATTAAAAAATGTGATTCATTCTAATGAATAAATTCATCATGAATGGTGTTTTTCTCGTACGAGCATTGGAAATTCAGATTCATTCTACTGAATTGGTTCGACATTAATGGATCTTTTTCTCATATTTATTATTAAAATAAAGTCTGATTCATTCTAGTGAATGATTAGTCATAAATGGTTCTTTTTCTCATACAAACATTGGGAAATCAGATTCATTCTAGTGAATTGGTTCGACATTAACAGATCTTTTTCTCATACAAGCACTGGAAAATCTATAATAATCCAGCCATTATTTTGGTACACTGAAAATGCCAACCTGATCTCATGCAGAAGTGTAACTTCATACTTCATATGAATTTATACAATTTCACACATGAAAAACAAAAAAAACCTAAGCATTAAGGTCCACCTCCAAACCTTAAATGTTTTCTAATACGAAGTGGTCATGCTAAATTGTAAAGTAGGTACGAATTGCCTTAAGAGTGTGCTGAAAATACTTTAATAATTGGGTGATTTTCATTTTTGTAAACCTGAATGAACCCTTTTATTACTCAGCTTAGGATTTAGGTCAAGGAAGCTCGTCTGGGGTAAGGGGAACCTACGCAGGCAGGTTCTCCTGTTCTTTCCAGTTTTTATCCTGGGCTGAGGGGAAACTCAAGCGCTTTCTGTCATCACTGAGCTTTCGCACACCATAAATACCCCTCTGATGTGTATTTAAGTTCACAGAACTCGTCTTGGCAGAGGAAGTGGCGATATGAGCTTTATTTTTCCTTACATCTACATGTCAGCCATTTTTACTGAGTGTTTTATGATTTCCAGATGTCAGAACCACCCTATGTGGGCTGGAGTTGACCTTAGGAATATTGTGTTTATGTCCTATTTTGAAAGCAATATCATTTGAACACCTCAGCACGGAGCATCTTTTGTAAATCAGAGGAAGGGTGTAAAAGTGTAAAGGGTGTAAAAGGTTTGCTTTGCTACTGATACTTAACATATTCTCTAGAGAGGACAGGAATGTTTTTAATAACAGTACTTGCAAAAGCGGTGGAATCAGCCAATTAGAATGATGTACTGATGAATATTCATGAATACATATCCCGCTTGGTGTCTGTGTTCTTGTACAAAGGATTAATATAGAAAAAATGAATACATTGGCACATAAAAGCTCTTTTTTAAGTTGTAAATAAATTATCCACTAAACAGGGTTTTAATGAAGCATAGAAGAACATTTTAACTCTAAAATCACAAAACAACTTGTTTAATCGAAGATACATGTGATTATAAAGGGTAACTGGTTGATTCTTCAGGCCTTTATCTAATATAGCTAAAGTTGTGACTGGGCTTTTCGTCAAAGGAAATGATTGATACTAGCTGAGATTGAAAACGGCATCAGCAATAACACGAGGGAACGGCAGATATCCCAGAATGCTCTTGGTGTGGGATATGTCTTGTGTGCTCAGCATGATTGAAAAGACAGAGAAGAGGAAAATGAGTTTGCCATTGTTCTGTCTCTCTCAAGGTCTAGATCTTTCTGTCGCTCTCTCTCGGCTTCCTTCAAATATTCAGATATAAAGTAAAGCTACAGACCTCTGGTCATAAACAGACAGATATACCATAATTCTGACATAAGATTTAGTGTCTGTATTGTTTCCTCATGCATTTTTAAAATAATCTTAAACTTTTGAACTATTTATTTTGAATGTTTTTGCAGATTGACCCTTCATGAAGCTCCACCCCCTTAGTTACTGTTGCTTATTTAATAGGAATGAACATTCAGAATAATGGTAAAATACAACAATTCATTTTTATTTTAATTTAAAACATTAGCTTTCTTTGCTGTTTTGTATTGCTTACATTCAAAGCTTGATATTAACTTTTTTTGCTTACCAGTCACTCTGGCTAGTGGTTTTCCAAAGTGGCCACAATTTTAACATTGATACCATGGGTAAAAATGGCCATATAGATATTTTTAATATTATCTCATAATTTGACAGCAGGTATATTAGGCTGCTGTCACTTTAACACCTTACACACGGATCTATTATACTGCTACACATGGATTTTCTTTCTCAACTGTTTACATTGACTTTCAAACATAGAATACCCACCAAGACTGGCATTTTGACATTTTTTTGTGTGTGTATTTGACTGTTTAAGCGCAATAAATGTGGAAAAAGAACTCAATTTTGTGCTGAGAGTTGGCTTTATGTGTGCACACTTTGAGGGTGACAAGAAAATCTGTAGGAATGAGTAAAATATGTGTAATACGCGCAACCCCACAGCGAAATTTAATGAGTGAGTGAAGGGAGGCAGATTTGTGTGTCAACGCGCTGTTGGAGAGATGAGAGAGCAAGAAAGTGCAGCTGGAATCGTATTTCTACTCTGCGGTAAATGAGTATTGGAAGTGTTTCAGATATTTCAGTATTGATATGTATCGAAAAATAGATATTTTTGACAACACTACACTTAGTTTATTATTTCAAATGCCTTTTTAATTGAAAAATGTATATATTATACCTAAAATTCAACCCGCCAAAGTGGCTAGTAGGAGTGACTGCGTCACACACCACTGCTGAAATCCACCTGCATTTGGAGGGTGTTAATGTCAAGCCCTGCTTACGTTTTATAAATACAAAAAAACTTCTCATCGTAAAACAGTCTGATGTCTGGATTTAGCTTCCAAATCTCTTTATTAATCCTTCTGCAGGATGAAATGTGTGTGTTTGTGTTTCTCAGTCACAATTATGTCACACATTTCTGGCAGTTGTCCACCGATGGAGGGTTCTGGCATTGCAATTGGAGCTAAACAGGGCTTGGGCGTCACTTCATGACACTGAAGCTCTGATTATATTTGAGAGATGTGGTCCATGCTCTCAGAAAGAGACTCACGGGTCATAATTGATGAGAGAATTTCAATTTAGGTGAGAGGTCAAGAAGTGTGTATTTTCAGAAAGAGTGAATTGCTACACCCCAACTGACTGTGTGTATGTGTATGTGTTTGTGTGTGTCTGAGCTGCCATACAGATGCCAGAGACAAAACGGGAAACACAGACGCTTACATAACCTAGGGATGTTTGGCTGTCATAGCAAACTTCTAGCCCCTTAAATACTCTTTTTCCCTCTCATAGCCACACAGATCAGGTTAAGCCTTTACATTCAACATATCTTCAACGTCTACATCTTCAACATGTGTAAGTGAACACTGTGTTGTTACTCTAGGGAACATTCTAGACCTGTTTTGAACCCCTGACATATCCAACATAGCAGATATAACTGGAATACACATGGCGGTTTCAAACAGGGCGCTTTTCACAGTGTCAGCAGCCTAAAGCTGTCATAGACTGTCATTGACTGCTTGGTCCGTGGATGCTAAAGCTGTTTGGGTAACGTCTACATAAAGGAATAGTCACAGGCTGTGTCCGAAATCGTCCCTATATCCTTAAATAGGGTACTATTTGAGTGAAAATCCATTTGTAGTGGTGTCCGGAACCATAGTGGACGTTATCGAGTGCACTCGTTCAATCCCATAAAGCACAGCAATAACGAGTGTACAGCTGATGTTCACTCAACAGCTAAAGGATACCCATAATGCACTGTGAATGTTGCGCCACATGACACCCACAGCTGAATCATCCATCCATTTTCCAAACCGCTGGTCCAATGTGGGTACGGCTTAATAATTTTGATTGATTAAATTGTTAATAATTAAGGTTTATACATGCTAGTTTACATGACAGAGGTCAAGTTAAATCTTTTCATTACTACTGGAGCAGTTAAGTATCAAATAATTATGAAACATTTTAATTAATATTAATTTTGCATGAAAAATATTGATGTGTTTATTATTTATAAATGCATACATTAAATATTTATTTATATTATTAATTAATGAAAAATATTAATTTATTAATAAAGATATGCATGGCAAATATTTATTTTTTATCATTTATTTTACCTACATGTTAAGTATTTATTTAATTTATTTTATTATTTATTGCTTTTATTATTTATTCATGTATAAATAAAGACGTTAAAACATTTTATTCATTTTATTTATTTATTTAGAAATTCATCAAAAGTCTTTTTTTTTATTTATCAATAAATACATACGTTAAATATTATTTTTAGGTTTTTATTTAATTTATTTAGAATTTTTATGTATTCATTTATTTATGAATACATGATACATATTTATTTGTTAATAAATATGTGGTAAATATTTATTAATTCATAAATTGTTATTCTCTAAAATCCTGGCCTCCACTTCCAAATATGGCATATGAAGACATGTCACACTAAATAATAATCGAAAACAAAACATATGAACTACTTTCACAGTGCTTTTCTGTCATTTTTGGAGCTGCATTTCACTTTCCACAGAAGAAATTAAATCATCCACCTCATTCCTTATAGGCAGATTAAAGCAAAATTAGCGGATTATAAGATTTTTACAGATCAAAGTGCAACAGAGGAATCAGTTTCCTCACCGTAGCGACCGGTAGCAGCTCTGTCTGTATTTATAGAGCCACAGTAAGGGGACGAGCTGTTTGGCCGAGTGCCTGCTTTTCGATCATCAAATTTACAGGCCAGGCCGAGACCCCCAAGAGCCCTAGCAGTGATTTATGAGCCAAGCTCCCCTGCTCGCCTTCCGCTAGATCGTCACAGTGCATCATTCAACACCATCCTAGCCAAGACGCAGGCAAGGATCTGCCCCATCTCTGCACACACAGCTATAGAAAGGAAGAGAACCTGTTGACCAGTGATGTTCTGACTACGTAATGAGATTGCCACTCAAATCAGATCAGACGCAGTGAATACTGTGCTAGAGGGAGATAAAAACAGGACGAGGAGAGGAGAAAAACCTTGAGAAATGCACAGATGAGAAGAGCAGGACGGATCTTTGTGTTCTTGTTGAATCACAAAAGCTGGATAGATAGAGCTCCCGTCCCGTCATGGACTTGAACTACAACCCAGGTGGGTGCCATGGAAACTGAACCTGTTTGTCTGGAAGTGCAGTTGCTCAGGAAGCTTTTTATTGGATAAAACCAACAGGGGAGGAGAATAAATCAGTGAATAAATTTGTGCTTTTACTATTAGTATTTAATATGACTATTTTTTCAAAACCAACTTAACACAAAATGTGTACAATCATGCATAGTTTTACAATAAAGGAGAACCCCAAGCCATATCTACAGACAAGAATCTCACCTAGCAACACCCTAGCAACCATCTAAAACACCAAAAATTGTAAAAATGTAGTTTTGCATTAGAATATTCTCATGCTTGACATTTTTCCAACTGCATATCTGCTAGCTGTGTATTTTCTGTGGTGCATTTTTGAGTTCTTTGCATGATTATTTGCTTGCATGAATAAGAAAGATGAAAGACAGAGTTTTAAGGAGATTTCTTCCTGTCTCTCTGTTGTCTTTCTGGCTCTGTGGTTAAGTGCTTCATTCTTGGAGTGATTTCAGAGCCAATTCAGATGCTTCTTGGCTCGCTTTCCTTATCTTTGTGCGTTCCATTCTTTAAGGCTATCTGAAGGGCTGACGTGGCACTTTGGGGTGTCAATGTTCTCTGACGGTTCCTCTTGCACTGCTGTAGCTCTGATAGATTAAAGAGGCCATATGGGAAATAGGATTTTCTTGCCAATTTAAAAAATAAGAATTAGATCATTTTGTTGAAATACTCCAATATCCACACAGACTATTTATGAAAGCTAAAATGCACAAATTGCTTGTCTTAAAGGGTTAGTTCACCCAAAAATGAAAATTCTGTCATTAATTACTCACCCTCATGTAGTTCCAAACCTGTAAGACTTTCGTTCTTCTTTGGAACACAAATTAAGATATTTTTAATAAAATCTGAGAGCATTCTTTCCCTCCATTGACAGCTATTCAAGTACCACTTTTATGCTTCAAAAAGTTCATAAAGAGAAACTAATCCATATGAATAGAATGGTTTAGTCCAAATTTTCTGAATAGAGTCAATCACTTTATATGATGACTCAATTTATTCACGTATAAACATTGATCAGCAAACATAAACACAAGCTCAACCGAACTTGCTTGACATGCAAAAACAAACCTAAATGGTCCTTGCGGAAACTCAGATGTGTTGCGTAACACACAAGAATGAATCTCATTGGTTCTTGCATGTCAAACAAACATGTTTGAGTTTCTGTTTACCAAAAGGCTGTGTGTCCACTAAAGCCAGCTGAAAACTAGGTGCTCTGCTGAAAATGTCTATCTGTGAGCTCTTGAGAGCGCTTCAGCAGTTTCAGTTGAGACTTGATATGGAATATGATATGCTATGATATGGAAATCTGCAGAAGTATTACTAGTATCTCATTTCACAGATGGTTTGTTTCTGTAGTGTTTCTATATAAAAAAAAATGATGATACTATGTAAAGTATTTGTTATGGCTTATTTTAAATTATTTTGTTCCATTAATTTTCTTGTTGTTGTCATCTGTTGACGTTGAACAAGCAGATTGTGGCGGTTCGTCGGTGTTGTATTTGTCCCGCCCCTTCTCCACTGTGATTGGACAGCTGGGTAAAAAGTGACAGCGATGAGCGCTGCGTTTTATCCAAAGTCGAACATTCTTCAACTCTCGGTGACCGGTAAAGAATGCAGAGCGCTCAGCACTTCAGCTCATCGCCTCTGAGCTTCTGCCGTTTTAAAAACGCAGTGCTCCCATTGAAAACAATTGGAAAAATATGCTTGCCTCGGAATAAAAAGCTTTGGTGGACACACGGCCTAACTTATGTGTGTGTTGATGAATGTTTATCTGAATAAAAGCCTAAATTACATCTGTTCATCATATAACGCGATCGTGTCTCTTCACAAAATCCACCCAGTTGATATGGATTACTTTCACGATCACTTTATGAACTTTTTGAAGCATCAAATCGGTAATTGCATAGACTGTGAATGGAGGGATAGAAATCTCTAAGATTTCATTAAAAACATCCTCATTTGTGTCCTGAAGGTGAACGAAAGTCTTGCAGGTTTGGAACGACATGAGTAATTAATTACAGAATTTTCATTTTTGGGTGAACTATCTCTTTAACTGTTATGATGTCACAACCATGTGACTGCTCACATTTAGATACAAACAAGTATTCAGCAACTTGGCCAGGCATTATTATTTAAGATTGTAGCCAATTATAACAGAGGTAATGCTGGTGTTTATATCTATTAAAGGGTGAGTTCACCCAAAACTATCATCTTTGGAACACAAATTAAAGATATTTTAAATGAAATCTGAGAGATTTCTATCTCTTCATTGACAGTCTACGCAACTACCATTTTCACGCTACAACATGATTCCCTTCTATTTGTAGGTCTCTTTTGTAAACATTTGTATGGTCTACGTGTCTCTACCTTTGTATATCAATTGCACATAATAAATATGAGGCAGTAGAAATAACTTTCCCAGTCATACATCTGGATAATTGTGCATTTCTAGCCCACATAACAGATCCTCCCCAAATCTATGAAGTTGGATGAATGTTAATGCAAATCCACCAATGTCATCATTCACCTCATTTTATTACACAAGATTGTTAAATCCTCTGGCTCCTAACAGCTCAAAGGTGAATATTATGTCCAGAGCGCAAGTACTCAAGAATGTAAGATGATATTTTTAGTGTTGTGAACATAGAGGAGATATAAAGGCATGTCTGCTGCATTTCCCATGGTCGTTGTCGAAGACAGACCTGTCTTATACATCCAGTCCCCAAGAGACTGTCTACATTAGATTAGCAGATGTCATGATTCTCATCTCCTAGTGAAAGCTGTCAACACTTCTTGAGGGTTTGCGTTGTCCTGTAGAGATTTTACTCACATTTCGAACTGTCAAAGTTGGTTAGACAGAGATAGAGAGACAGAAAGAGAGAAAGTAATTGAATAGGACTGAATGGGATTTGTCATAATGTCAGAGCGGAGGCTGTGATTGGTTCAGATAAGGTTCAAGTACTTCCCCTGTCAACGACCCTTGTGAGGCCTTCAACAAAAACATCCAGTTACAAGGATGTTTAGCGGTTGCAGTGACATGCGATGTTGAAATTGCAGCGGTCATCCATCAACTGCAGTACTCATCAGAAATGATGACATTTACTTAAGCAGTCTCAGCGTGGGATTATTAGACAGGGGAAAAGCAGCGCTGTTAAAAAAAAATTAGATCTCTGTTTCTCATGGATAGACTGTAGGAGAGAACAATCTCAAATTAAATCTTTAATAACCCAGTTGTGTCAGTGAGAGCAAATGGACAGACTTCTGTTTCTGATTGATATAAAATGTGTATAATTAATATGTATAATACATAATATGCAAATATGATTAATACATCATATGAAAAATATAATTATAAATATATGTAATAAAATAATAGTGATCGGTTTCTAAACCTGTCAGTATAGGTGGGAGGAGAGGATATGGTGAATGTCAGACAGTGATCTGAGGAAGATATCCAGCAATGTAAGGTGGAGATGTCCCCTTGTCTTCTCTTTCTCACTTTGCCTCTCTTTTATATCCCTGTCTTTTATCTCTTGTCAGGTTTGTGATGTGAAGAGATGTTAAGGTACAAAGTCTGTAACCTCACACTTCTAAAGTCTCATTCTGAGTCAGAGCCAAGAGTCACAAGGTCATGTGGAGCCCTTGGCTGCTTCTAAAGATGGTGTCATTTCACCTTAGCGTCTGCACAGATGGTTGGCCTGTGGTCCAGAATGATAAATGATGTCATAAATAAGACTTTAATCCTATGGTGTTTCACTTTTAATTATCTTTTTTGTGAGGTTTACAGAATCTCATTTGAACAGACTATAATTTTTAAATGTCCAATGCTCCTTATATGTCCAATGCTCCTAGCACAATTGCAACATTTCAAAAAACATTTAGCAACCAAGTTATGTTGCTGTGAAAAACACTCGAAGCACCTTAGATTTAGCAACCATTCACAATACCCTAAATGTATTGCAACCACACAAAACACTTCAGCAACTTCATAGCAACCCTCTAGTAACCAACCATAACACCCTAATAGAAGAACTGCAACATTCTATATTTAGAACACTTTAGCAGCCACCTAGCAACATTCTAGCAACCACATTACATTGCTTTAAAAAACACTCAAAACACTTCAGCAACCACATAGCAAAGTCTCATCCACTCACAACACCCTAGTAACTGCACTGCAGTTACTCAAAACACCTTAGCAACTGCATAGCAACACCCTAGCAACCACAGCAGAATTGTTACATTCTAAAAACACTCAAAAACTTAGCACCCACCTAGCAACCACATTGCATTGTTGTACAAATTACTAAAACATCTTAGCAATTGCATAGCAACACCCTAGCAACCAAATTACATTATTGTACAAACCACTAAAAACACCCTAGCAACTGCATAGCAACACCTTAACAACCACAGCAGAATTGCTACATTCTAAAAACACTCAACACCCTAGAAGCCACCTAGCAACTACATTACATTGTTGTACAAACCACTAAAAACACCCTAGCAATTGCATTGCAACACCCTAGCAACCACATTACATTATTGTACAAACCACTAAAAACACCCTAGCAACTGCATAGCAACACCCTAGCAACCACAGCAGAATTTCTATATTCTAAAAAACACTCAACACCTTAGAAGCCACCTAGCAACCACATTACATTGTTGTACAAACCACTAAAACACCTTAGCAACTGCATAGCAACACCCTAGCAACCACAGCAGAATTGCTACATTAGCAACAACCTAGCATCCATCCACAATACACTAAATGCATTGCAATTGCAACCATTCAAAAACTTGCAACTGCACTGCAGCCACCTAGCAACATCCTACCAAACACATTACATACTGTAGCTGTATAAACCACTGTAAATAAACCCACCTAGCAACTGCATAGCAATGCCCCAGAAAACACCAACAGCATATCTAAAAAACATCCCATCTATCAACACCCTGGCAACACCCTAGCATCTGCATGAAATGCTCAGAACACATTAGCATCACACGTTTCCACAGAAAATGTAATAAATAAATAAATAGTTTGACTGGAAATTTGTTGACACCTCCAGCAGGTACACTGATTTGCACAAAAATACAATGTAGAACACAAAGTGTGCTGTATGTTAATGTATGGGGTGTTTTGGGGTGTACGCGTGCTTGTTTTTGCCTGGATCTTGCTGATAGATAATGAGGTAATGACATTACAGGGTGTTTCCTAATGTCCTAAAGCCTAAATCTATAATCGTCAGCATTTTCTCACTAGTTCTATCTAAGCCCTATCTTACTGGAGATCTCAATCCCACAATCCCCTCTGTTCTCTACAGGCTCTCCGTTCTGGCAGCTTACATTGGCCAGCAGCTTTGCCAGAGCAAACAAGCTCGATCTGGACTGGTAAAGCAGACTGGAGTGCTCGGGGATTACAATACAAACATTCTTATCAGCTGGCCGAACGCTTTTGGGCCGGACGCTGCGTAAGAACTGTTATAATAATCCGAACAGGGCCAGCCGCTTGCCAGAATGTATATGTACATATTTAGGTTTATTATATTTTGGGGACATATATGCTTCTGGAAGTGAATTAAATCTGACAAACTCTTTCTTTGAGGATGCTCACATTTGAAAAATCTATTTTTTTTAGTATTTAAAAAGGGTCAGGAATGGAGAAATCAACTTTTCCTTGTAGTTGTAGCTGTAGTCCAATACAAGCTTTTATTGACACCAGTCCCAGTGAATGACTCGTCGCCGAATGCACCTAATAGATCGGTGAAACACCGCCTCTGCAGAAGAAATCAATGCCTACTTCATCATTGCAGCGTTAGCCCCGCCCCCTTGCCTATTAGTGAGATGACAAGGAGAGAAGAGCGATACAGGACAAAAATAACATTACCTTTCAATTAATCCTGATGCTAGGAATATGGTTATTTATTTTCAACCATGTGAATGTCTCAGTTGAGCTTTATTTATTTGTAGTCGAAACATTTCACTGTGAATTCTTTTGTAAATCAATCGCATTTCGGCGCAGGCTTTGCAAACAGATTTTTATGACATGGAATCGACAGTAATGCAACAACATGTAAGTAACTTTGTTAATTCTAACGCCTGATCTGATGTGTAATGATTCATGTACAGTCAGATGTCCTTTGTCTAGCGTCAGTAAATCAATTAAATGGTCAACTTCACGTTGTTTCTCTTAGTAGAATGAAAAAAATCTGTTATTTAAAAGGTGATTAAATTATATATAGAAAGCGTTCAAAGAACGCTCCCTTTACAATCGCTGGAGCTGTCAATCAAACAGCGCGAGTTTATCAGTGACAAAACTCGAGTGACGAATCTCTTAGTTACATCACATTTGCACTGTTAGTTATGATTAAAGCATTTGTTAGTGTGTAGAAATTTCGAATGACAAGATAACTGCTTTCTTGCGCTCAACTACATGTCTGTGATCGGCAACAATGTTCATCAGCCTTTCATCCCACAATTTAAGTATAATGCCATAGATCTAAATGTAATGCTAATCAACACTTTTCATGATTAGTTAACCTTGAGAGCTGTAATAGTAAAAAACGTGCGTAAAAAAAAAAAAAAAAAAATTCGAGAGAGAGGTAATACTTAGCTATTTCATACACAAACATGTTAGCCAATCACAGCAGTGAGTGTTTACACTGAAGTCTCTCAGCAGACACGCCCCTTAAAACAGAGCATTCAAACAAGAGCGCTAAAATCAGGGTAGGTTAAAATGCCTTTTATTTCTAAATTATGAAAATTTTTGATGTAAAAAGCATACTAACATTATAAGTGCACCCAGGAAACATTATAAAATAATGCAGTTCATGACCTCTTTAATATGTTCCATGAGGTTATCTTATAATGTTAAAGCTTTTTTTCCACAAAAAACAACAAAAATATATGCAGAAAAAAATATTTTTTCAAAAATCATTCTGACCCTCTGTCTGAAATGATTCATTTTTAAGGAGTGAATTCTTTAAAGCTTGTCAGTAAACAGATGATGCGTTCAAATGCTCCGAACAAACATATTATAATATTATAACGTTGATGATTTTAATGGGTTCTAGTTTTGACAAGACACAATGCTCGTGTCAGGTGTAGAAAGGTTTCAGGCGTTAAGCGACTGAATGCCAGTGTGCATTAAAACTATTCATCAATGTCTTCCTCTGGAGGCAGTAATATGCGAATATATTTGCCCATGTGACACCCACATAGACGCCATAGATCTCAGAATATTCAAATGTTTTTGGAGCTTGGTTAAATGTTGATATCGGTTAAATGAATGTAAGATAAAAAAAAAAAAAATAGTTTTGCTGCTTTGCCTTTGAGATATTGCTCAGTTTCATATTTCACTGGTTGATGTTGAAAAGATACAGTTGGCATTGATTGGTATTGCGATTTGCCTCAATCTGTGTCTGTTAACTTGTCTGACAGCTGGAGATATTGAGCCCTATGTTTTGTCTACAGAGGCCTATTGATTCGATCAGGCTGTTAGCTCAAGGGATTCACACCAACACCATAATGTGCAGTTCTGCCTTCAAGTGTCATGTTGACGTTGATAAATCATAAATTACAGATGCTATATGTGATATCCACATGCACAATGCATGCACGGCTGTCTTACTGGTTTCATCTGAGATATTTGTCTCTCATATTAATTTGACGTTGTATTTCAGGGCAGGGACGCAGTGGAAACTGTCTGATAGATTGATGTGTGCAGTGTCAGATTGTTGCTCGAGGCTCCACGAAGGAATTTGATCTTGGAAATGTAAATGTTCGAGCGCAGTGCAGAAATGAAATGTTTATGATTGTGTGAATAATGATCTCTGGAGCTGCACGCAGGGGTTTAGGACAGCTTGTGCTTTATTTGTCTCTGCCGATGGCGAGTGAAAAACGATAACTGAAATATGTAGGAAGTACACGTGTTCCACACACTTTAAATTATGCTATCATGTGTGTTTGTTAGATTTTGATTAGGTAAGCATCACTATTTATAATTCAGGGATTCAAACTGAATATTAAATATAAACGTTTCCAAAGTGAGTTGGGCCTTAGCATTAGCGCTCTTGTTGTGCCTTGTGAATGTGATCTCAGGGGATGCATCGATAACTGACACAACATGTGCTGTAACAGGTGTTAAGTGCGTTAGCCTGTAGAACTCAGCTCTGGATTTCCTGTAGAAAGTCCCGTCAGTTATACAGGGATTATGTTCAGTCTTCCTGTCAGTGGGAAACGGGAGTCTCTTCCGATAACCTAAAACAGGATAATGCAAGCAAAGCTTGTAATGTTTGTTTGCTGATGTAAACAAATTCTGCATTATAAAGTATACTACCAGTCAAAAGTTTGGGACAGACGTGACTACAATTTTTCAGGTTTATGCTTACTTGAAATTGGTTTTGTAGATAAAAAATAAAATTGTGCCAGCCAGTGTTGGGTAAGTTACTCTAAAGTAGTAATTAATTGCTAGCTACTAAATAATTATATCTTCAACAGTGTAATTCAGTTACTTTAAACAGCCTACATATCTTTCAAAAAAATAATATAAAATTGCAAAAATTATTCTTGAACTGACCAAAGTATTTCAAGGGAGAAGGTTACATTTTAACATTAAATGTTAAATTTTGATGTTAAATCCAATATTGTTTTATACAGAATTGTTCTATAGTCTATACCATATTTAATGCAATTACATCAGAAGTAATAATAAAGAGTACAATTTTTTACAGTAATTAATTTCTTAGTAATGCATTACACCCAACACTGGTGGAAGCTTATGATGTCTTTACATCATAATTATAAGTGTATTTTATTTTATTGAAAATATTAATGTATTATTTAAATGAATTAAAATACTTATTTAAAAATACATATAAATATATTTAGAATTCATAAGTAACTTGGAACAGTTTATTTTTGTCTATAAAACTAATTTAATTTTTACGGAAGAGGATTAGGGCCAATCAATAATAAAGAAAATAAAACCATCTCCAGATTAAAGTTGTTAAATTTCGAGAAAAAAGTCTAAATAAAATGTTGACTATAAACTCATTAAATTATGAGAAAAAACTCGTTAAATTTCAAGAAAAAAGTCGAGATAAAATGTTGAGAATAAAGTCATTAAATTAGGAGAAAAAAGTCGTTAAATTACAAGAACAAATTTGTTAAATTATGAGAAAAAACTCGTTAAATTTCGAGAAAAAAGTCGAGCTAAAATGTTGAGAATAAAGTAATTAAATTACGATAAAAAAGTCGTTAAATTACGAGAACAAATTCGTTAAATTATGAGAAAAAACTCGTTAAATTTCGAGAAAAATGTCGAGCTAAAATGTTGAGAATAAAGTCATTAAATTACGAGAAAAAAGTCGTTAAATTACGAGAACAAATTCAAGTTTTTTTCTCGAAATTTAACAACTTTAATCTCGAGATGGTTTTATTTTTTTATTATTGCATGGCCCTAATCCTCTTCCGTAAATTTTCATTTTATTAAATTATTCATTTCTAAATGTTTTTTTTTGTCTCTACATTTTATTCATACTTCTGTCAGTGTTAAATCATAGTTTTGAAGATTAGTTTTTACTATTATAAAAAGTGAAAAATGTCATAATAAAGAATTAAATAAAAATAAAGATACAAATAAATTGTGCTAGCTTATGAATTTATTAATAAACTATTATATTTCATTCATTATTTACTATTTTATTTACATAATTTTAGAATCAGATGATTTTGATAGCCCTAACCTTTTTATTTAAAAAAGTGGAAAATAGTTATAATAAAGAATGAGATTTTAGTAGTATAGATGTGGTAGACATGTTAATGCTGATAAATTACCCCTTTGTTTTACAAGTATTAAAAACTCATTCTCAGCCTCAGTTGTTATTTATTTGTGAATTGTTGCGTCATATTGGTTTTAGATTTTAGATTTTATATTAATAGCACCAATTTTCCACTAGTTTCATGAGTCAAGATCCCAAATTATCTGATTCCCCATCAGCAACTAGAGTACCGTATAAATCTCTCCCACAGGTGTGTCAGACTTCAAATAACATTAATCCTTTGTCAATCCCTTCAGGCAATGAAAAAGCGACATATAGTGTGGAAGAAGGTCACTGATATTAAAGTCGGGCCTGTGGCTCTCTGAAGACAGACCTGGGGGGAGGAGATCTTTTAGTAACTTAATATATTATGGGTAGAAGTACCTAATGGAGTAAATTACCTAATAGTTCAATTACCTGTTCTCTTTGATTTACTACGACACTTGCGGCTGTGACAATAAATCATTCCTCCATTGCAACCTCGGGTCTTGCTATTCCAACCAGTGTAGGTGTCGTGTGTACCAGCCCGGAAATAAACCACAGTGTCTGCTGATAAGTCAGTCCTGGAGAGCCACTGTCCTGCGGAGTTTAGCTCCAAGTTGCTTCAACACATCTGCCTGGAAGTTTCTAGCATACCTAGTAAGACCTAAACCCTTTCTCAGTATGCTGTACTTGTGTTCTTGTGAAACGTAATTAGTCGCTGCCCAAGTACTGTTCCAATTCAAGTTCAAATCTAGCCAAGTACAGTTCAAATCCCCAGATGTGTTCTTTGCTCAACCCTTATTATCAAGGATACATCAGGAGGTGACTTGTGCTAACCTGAGACAGCCTGGTATCCCAGAATGCATCTCGCACCAACCAGCAAGTGTCAATGGCAGATGAGAAAACATGCATTATTTAAAAAAATACTAGTTTTTCAGTTGAGAATGTGGATCAAATCTGTGGTTTAAAAAGATAGTGCCTATTTGAAAATTTGCTTCTCTGTTTTCGGAGTTGTGAGATCCAGGCGATCACGGGACGCCCATGTACCCCGGCTAGTCTTTCTGACATTTGCCACTGGCTCTGATGTCTCTATAATGGTTAAATATGAGATATAATTTGTCTAATGGGCAATCTTTGGTCTCATGAATCTATTATTTGTTCCCGGGCATATCATTTTGGCTGAGGGTAAAATTAAATTTCATAACTTTTTATATATATATATATATATATATTATATATTTATATCAGTTGTACTAGAGTGCTGACTTTGTATGTTTGACTGAATCATTTGCTTTTAACTGGTTTATTAGCATTCATTAATGGCAAAGGTTAGCTTAACATAATGAAGTCAGAGCACTAGGAGCATCCATGTGACTATTGATTGTATGTAGGCTACAATGAAATTAATATGTTAAGCCTTTGTAGTGTTGTTTTACTATTAAATTTGCCACTTTCGTTGTTTTCCCAAGCTTAAGCAATGTGATTAATTTACTTCCTTGTTATTTGTTTCCTAGTAGTCGTTTCTGATGGATCAGCAGACTTTGAGCAATTCAGCATTACTTATGTGCTACTGACCCTCGTAATATTGATAGTTCTCTGTGTACTCTGTAATGACTATAATAAATTTTATACAGTGAAATGGGACTGGCCCGAACTGAGGCACAGAGGCTGTTTGACCATTTGTCAAGATGACCTCTTTTAAACTTGAGACACATGATTGAACATAATTCTGAAAAGGCTTGGAAAGAGTAGCACTGAGAATTCTGATGCACTTTAGTAAGTCTCTTCATTTGTATTGATTCATTGATTCATTTGAGTCAATCCATTTGTGTTGATTCATTGATTTGTTTGAATCAATTCAATGTTTCATTTAAGACACTATACCAAAGAATTCCCAGAGTCTGTTACATTTTTTTTTTTAATATTCTCAAATATTTATTTAATGCTGATGTTTTTATGAACATCAGGTATTCCAGCTACCACAGTCCAGTGATTTATATAATAAATCATATATTGCCTTATTATTGTTTTTGCAAAGAATATGATGTTTATAATCATTTGAATCAAAGAACCAGTTCAAAAGAATAACTAATTAATAAAACAAAAGAGTTGAATAATTTATATTGCATGTATTTAATGGATTTACAACTTGCTAACCTTTCTAACCAGCACTGTTTAAGAGTTTGTGCATTTGGCAGAATAAGAGAGAATTATCTGATGAGTTTCTTTGCCTGAACAGTCAAAGACTGTGGGAAGATTAAATTTGGCTACTGTTGGCAGTCAGACATTCTGCAGCAATTCCTTGAGCAGCAGTGAGCTGAGGTCTCATTCCATTTTGCCAAAAAAACTACAAAATAAGATAGAAGAAAGTCTATTTAGAGTTTTTCTCTCTATTCAATATTGTTCTGTATGTGACAAGGTTTTCATCATGTCATTACAAAACTGCTGCAGGATTTGAGTCAATACCTTTACTTGGCGATTAATTTTGCTCAGAAAGCCAGAATTCAGACCAATTAATTCAGTTTATAAATTCATTTTTTAAAATATAAATTAATTACACTACACTTTGGGTTATATTACCTTGATATTAAATTACAGAAAACTAGTTAACTCTGATGCGTGAGTGTTTCTAATACAACAGCTGAGGGAGTGAAGACAAATTTAACATCATTTGCTCTGACAACGTAATCAATCTCTCAATTTTTCCCCCTTTTTTTCTCAAAAAGTCATTGAAACGCTATCATGGATTTTTCTTTTGCTATTGGAGCAAATAGGAATGCAAAAAATATATTTGATGTATATTTGTTTCCATTCGTCACTATAGAAGTTTACCAAACAACACTCTCAACCCTTAAATGCATACCTCGGGTCTTTAGTGACCCGGGACTTCATTCACTACCCTCCTCCTCGTTCATTTTTTAAAGATAGACATCAACCTTCTTGCTATTCCTCAATCAATTTATTATAAAGAATATAACAAGAAAAAAAAACATAAAATGATAAAAGAATGCCTATTTTTGTATTAATTTTTTGTAAAAATTGTATAGGGTCGCTAACGACCCGAGGTGTGTATGAGTGTATGTATATTTTTTTCTGCACAACAATAATTGAATCTTAGATGACAGAATAAGTGCAATTCACCTTTATTCCACAAGGTTGCAATGTCTGATACACAATGCTGAAGTGACGACTCATTCAGACAGAAAACGAAATAATAAGAAAAACATGAAATGGCTCAGCGATTTACTGCAGAGCGAGTACTGAAAACAATCAAATATGACTGTAACTGTCACTAATGGATCTGGTGAAGCTGTTAGCGATCGAAATATTGATTTTGAAGATGTTGAAAATTATATAGTTTGAGAATACATTTGAGATCGCGAATGGGCTCATGTTCGTGTCCTCAAACATAAAACTAGCCTATTATTTGCTGAATTTATGGGGAAATGAGCTCTGACGAGGACAGTGATGATGGCATAAAACATCTGCTCAAACTGAACCCTTTCAAGCTTTTATTCTTCTGTAATTGTTACTCTAATGTCTGATGTTTTCCAGTGATGGCATAGATAGAAGATCCAATTTGGGTTCCCAAAAGAACCTTTCAGTGAATATTTCTCAAAAGAACCATTAATTTTGTTTAATAAAAAAAACAATAAATAATCTAAAGAAACTTTTTCCACTATAAAGATCCTTTTGTACAGTGTACAAGTTCCATAGATGTTAAAGGTTCTTCATGAAACAGTCAATGCCAATAAAGAATCTTTATTTTTAAATGGGACCAATTATGCCTCTTTTCCCAAGATGTAATATAAGTCTCCCAGAATGTGTCTGTGTAGTTTCAGCTCAAAATACCCCACAGATAATTTATTATACCTTGTCAAATTTGCCCCTATTTGGGTGTGAGCAAAAACATGCTGTTTTTGTGTCACACTTTCCAAAAGAGGGTGGAGCTTTAACAGCTCGTGCTTCAGTTGCTCAACAACAACAAAGTTGGAGAATCTCATGCAGCCAAAATGACTAATGACCCCACTGATGGAGTGACTCAGTAGTTAGTGGATGATTAGTGGATAAATTTATGTAGTTGCTGTGGAGTTGATTCAACTTATCGATTAGCATGTGCCGTCATGTTAATCTTTTGTGCAAATCCAGTGTTGAATTGACCATCGTTTGTGAAGCATGTCCTCTTCTCTAAAGCAGCCCAACATGGCCTCACCCCCTTTCTTGCTTGTTCCCAGGGGCAGGGTTTATGTACATTTCAGGGTTTGTGATGTCACCAACCCGGGAAGAAGCTCATTGCAGTCCCTACCAGCTATTTGTTGTAGTGATTTCTGTAAAAGAAAATATCTCCCTTTGCATTGAGCTTTGAGCATCGTAACTTTGCCGATGTTGTTTATACCCACACTAACTAAAGTTAAAAAAGTGAAATCATAATCAAGGACCCCTTTAAGAGTGCATTACAACTTCCACTTCTGAGAACTCTGGAAAATCACACTATTGGCTTTTGATGCACTCAAATAAAAGTATTTAAAGATAACAAAAATGACCTACTTCACCTTTAAATAACATTTTAAAGCACTTTAGCTACAGATTCTCAATATGGCTCAGAAGTTGCATCGAATTTCATCTAAATGAGCAGGACGTCTACTTCAGCTCCTTTACAATAGAGATTGGCGTCTGTCCTCACAGGTGAATGTATGTCTGGTCTCTGTGCACTTTAGTGTGGCTCATACGCAAGCCGAGATTACTTTCACATACGTACTGAGTTACAGTCATGAACCTAGCGACCACGTAACCATACACTGCAAAGAATACTCCCCCTGTCATTAAGACACATTGAAGTGCACTAAGTGGTGTCATGTTGTAATGTCAGTGCTAGTTCATTGTGGTTGTCTTTTAGGGAGGTAACTATTCCGGTAGAGATATATAGAGCAGAACTACTAGAGTAGCCTTTCACCTTTGCCCTGACCTGGTCTTTTCAATCTCAGTCTCAATGGATATCTAGTGGGCTATAGATGAGGCTCTTCCGCCGCTGGAGTTGAGCTCGAACTCTCACAATGTCTGATGGGAGCTTGTGGACGCAAGATGTGGACGGAGCCTGTTGATATGAGTCTGTGAGCTGATGGTGGATCAGATAAACCCAGTCTCCCACTTTCCCCTTCTCTGTGGGGGGCACTGAAACCAGACCCCCAGACATGCACCGGAGGAGCTGGAGATATGAGGCTCATTGTTCAAAGAGAGTCGAAGCGTTTATCTGCAGTTGGAATGGACCAAGTTGGTTCAAACCTGAGAGTCTGCTTGAGTATTTAATCAGGTTGTGTGAAGATAGGTCTTCATCACCCTCATCAGTGCCCTCAGTTTTAACCTCATGTTATCTTAAACAAACTATAAGATTCAAAAGTTCTCCTTTGATGTTTCTGGTTAATGATGATAATGGCGTAGATTGTGTAGTACACCCCTGACCTCCTGACTTCTGAGGAAAACACTAGTTCAGCATTCCCTAATAATCATGTATATATAAACACACACACACATATCGCTTCATGTCGTGCCTAACAGCGCCCTTCAGCCGTGACTTTTTCCACTATACAGCACTATCCTCGAGTACCTTATTGCTTTTATAAAACGGTTACCACACAATAAAAATATTAAAGCCAAAAATATGTATCAATGCAACTTTCATGACGTAAACTTTCACTAAAATCCTTTCTTCTGCTCGAAAAAATAGTCCCTGACCGTGAACAGCAACAGAAGTTACATTATTATGCCATTAGATGGCAGCAAAGACTGTCTTTATGAGTGTGTCAGTCAGTAGCGAAGACTTTTACATTGAAAAGACTGAATTGTTGTGAACACGGAACAAGACGCAACTGAAAAATGCTTTGACTAGCGCTGTCAGTCATGGGAAAACCCCTTAACTGTTAAAAGGACAAGATAATACATCGGACATTTAAACAGATTTTTTATTATGAACATAGGACTGACCTGAAAGAAAATTATAAATCTGAATGCAGGTAATAAACTCGCTCACTCCATCTCTCCAAAACTCTTCTACATAATACATTAAGCTTCATTGAACAATATCATTTGAGAACAAACAGTGTACGTTGCTAAGTGTGGTTGCTAAGGGTGTTGTGTAGTGATACACCGAACCGTTGGGTGAAGCGGTCATAGCCGTGTTTTATTGTGAATAAAACACAGCTATTGACCAATCAGAATCAAGGACAGGAACTAACCGTTTTATAAATAATTTTATGAATGTAAAAGCTCAATTTCTTTGAAACAGTAATACTGTTAAATATTATTTTTGTATATTGTACAATTGTATATAATTTATTATTATCAATGTTGAAAACAGTTGTGCTGCTAAATAAATATATATATATATAATTTCTATTTTTGGAAACCATGATATTTTTTTTTCAGGAATCTTTATACATACATACATATGTGTATATATATATATATATATATATATATATATATATATATATATATATATATATGTGTGTGTGTGTGTGTATATACTGTGTGTATATATATATATATATATACTGTATATATCAGAAACTGTTTAAAAGATATGCTATAAATAGCCACCCAAAACAGTCTTTATAAAAAAAAAATTAAAAAAAAGGGATCCACTGAAACAATTTATTCAAAGGTTTGACTGACAGACTCTCTGGAGAAGGGGCCGTTTTCTCTTCTTTTCTTTAAAGAGATTCTGGGTCTGTTGAAACTCTCTATTGTTCACCAAGAGCCACAGAGAGAGAAGTGGGTGTACCCGACCCCCTCCCCTTCAGGTCTTTCTTCCCTCCTCCTCGGTCCTCACTATGGACCATGTCAGCGCTCCTCACGTCTGCAGGCCCATAGTCTCTTGACAGACCCACTCTCCTTCCAGCTCTTCCCCACTTCTGAGGCCTCTTTTCTGGAATAGGTAGAGCAGGAGCGCTGCTTCATAATGGAGGTGGTGCAACAGGTTGGACATCAGCTATCTCCATATGGGATATCCGAGTGTCTGTCTGCATCTGCAGGTAATTCTGCTCTTAAACGTTCAGTACTGCAGCTGAGAAGCTTTTTAGTTGACAGAATTGTTTTAGTTTGCGGCTAGATATGCTACAAGTTCAGTTGTATTGATTTTGTCTGATTTGTGTGTTTAATTGTAGTTTTAGGTCACATTCAGCTTATTTTATATGATTCGTTATTCAATCATTATGTGGAAACATAAATAATTTAGGCCAATCATTTTCTATAAATCATTCGGGTAAACTGAAGATTCTTTTCAACAGATGCCAGAATGGTTGTATTTGTAGTAATAATCATGTTTGGGCCCTTGTGTCTGTCTGAGTCAGACATTATTTATGAGTTTAGACAATTTCATGAACAACGAACTGTCTCTGCTTTCTTTCCCGCTCTCACTTTTTCCTCCAAACAGTCCTAGTTTCTGTGTTTCTTCATCATGATGTTCTCAGATGTGTTTATGTCTATGAGTACCTCAGATGCTCTCTATGTTGTGCAACTCAACTAAGTCTCTGTTAAAATAATACAAAGCCATTAATATTTGCATGATATCCCCATGAATATTTCTCTGCGGCTCCCTTAAGGCTTTTAAAAACAGTCTTCACGGTAGCTGAGAGGAGTTCAAGCTCAACCAGGATGTATGAAATATGTTATGTCTATCCTGGGCAAACAATGCTATACTGCAATTGTCCTTTTTCCTGCCAACTCCTGGTGCTTCCTTAGAGTACAGAGAGCATCAAAATCAAATATTTTTGGTGTTTCACCAAGCACTGCTGTGAAAGGAACATAAGAAAAAATTATTATCTGTATCTTTGCATTGTTGGTGCGACCACAAAAATGATTCCCATGTAACAATGGGCTTATTTATGTGGCTGTTTTGTTAATAAAATGGCTGTTGATCTTTGGGATTAGCAAAGTCAATGATGGGAACACACATAATGGAGCATTTAAGGGTGAGGGGGCGTTTCTGGTGAAGGTATGTGACAGTAATTGCTGCTCACTATAACCCTTTTGTTTGGTTCCACCTGGTTTGAGCCGTCTTATAGCTCAGGTCACTTATTAAAGAGCAGCCGAGCTCATATTTGACGAGACACATGCACAAGAAGAGACATACAGCACAAAACATACATACATGCCTCCACATTTAGAAGAATACATTTTATCATTTTTTTAAAAATGTATGCACATACTACTGTTCAAAAGGTTGGCTTAAAAGTCTCTTATACTCACCAAGACTGCATTTATACGATCAAAAAACAGTAATAATGTGAATTATTGTTACAATTTAAAATAGAGAGGCAAAGCTGAATTTCAGAAATCATTCTAATATGTTGATCTTACCATGATACAATTTCATTTTCAGAAGTGTTTAATGAATAAAATCTCTTACTGTCACTTATGATCAATTTAATGCATCCTTGCTGAATATTAATATTTGAACGGTAATGTATGTATGAAATCATTTAAATAAAAATAGAGCATTATGTTTATAATCAACATTTTCTGCCATCTTGTTCACTTCTTGTAATGCATTATGGGTTCGAAAACCAGTTATCAAAAAGAAAACTTTTTTTGGAGAAGTATTTGCACCAGGAGCGTGCCTATGATGCATTTTCTAGATTTGTGGAACAGATCCTGAGTTTAAAGCCTCGGGTCTCACTGTTTTTGTTATTCCCGTGACAGTTCACTCTGCTTCCTTTCAGAGTCCTGTGGCGTGACAGGTTGTCTGGTCGGTTCAGAAGAGCCGTCTGCCCATCGCCACATGCCATCAGCGGCAGATGGTGTGGGTTTTGAGTTGTTAAAGTCTCAGGGTACCTCAAACACAGACACTGACCCAGAGACTGGAAGTCTTAACAGACAACAGACAGTGCCTGACTGAAGCTTTTACCCTTTTATTTTGCTTCAGTCAGAAACACAGACACTTTAAGACTTTAATTAGAGGACAGTCAAGGAAGAGTTCCCTTCTCCTTTGATCCTATATTAACATAAAACATCTATTACCTCTTTAATATAAATTGTTGCTATATATAATCAATCATGACAACTCTCAGAATAGTTTTAGCATACTACACTCTAAAAAATGCTGGGTTAAAAAAACCCAAGCTGGGTAAAATATGGACAAACCCACCTATTATGCCCTCTTTCACATGATGTAATATAAGTCTCTGGTATGGTCAAGTTTCAGCTTAAAATACCCCACAAAATTGCCCCTATTTGGGGGTGAGCAAAAACATGCCTTTTACTATATTAATATATTGCTGGCTAAAAAAATAAATCCAAAATTGGTTGAAAAAAATGGCTGGGTAAAAACAACCCAATTCCTGGTTTTGTCCATATTTAACCCAGCAGTTTTTAGAGTGTATGGAATATGGCAATGTATTTGGTTTTGGCAGACTAGATCTGCTATGTTGCTGCTGTTGATTATTGCTGCTGCTGCAGAGAAAGTATGGAGCAGATCTAGGCAGGTGGAGCTGGGGGAGGTAGAGGGTTTCAGAGAAACTCTGAAATGCTGCAGGACTAGCTTACAGCAAGCAATGAACCAGACTATTTAAAGGTTCAGTGTGTACATTTAAGCTGCATCTAGTGTTAAGGTTGCGAATTGCACCAACGGCTCAGTCCACCGGTCGCCCCTCCCTTTCGAAGCACTTAGAGAAGCTACAGTGGCCGACACAGGACAAAGATGTTGTTGTTTGAGACAGTAAAGAGTAGCCAGTCAAGCAATGAGGTTTCTTTACAAAGATAAATTAAGAAAATTATATTTACTTAATTATTCAGTAAAACAATATGTTATTGTGAATATTATTGTTACATGTTCATCATTGTGTCAGTGTTTTATTCGCTGACTTTAGCTAGCTTTTTTGCATGCTAGTTAGTACAAGGTAAGAGTAGTGAAGCAGCTGGCTTCTTTGCGCAAGCTGCCTCTAAAAACACCAACGAAGAACAACAACATAGTGACAAAACATGCTCTGTAGGGCATTTTGTCCATTTAGGGCTACTGTAGAGACATGGCGGCATAAAATAGCAACTTCCATGTGTGGGGACCTGCGGTGTATGAGATAGAAATGGCTCATTCTAAGATAATAAGACCAAAATGGTTCATTATGTAAGGTCTTTATACACCACTGAAAACATAGTTGTGTATATTATATTGCATTTCTTCTAAATATTACACAGTGGACCTTTAAATGTTGAGCAAGCAATTTCATTGGCTGCAAGATCAGTAGAAGCCAATCAGCTTGTGCCATGCGGTAATGATGTAATTGTAATTGTTTGCGGATTGCATGTAAAGGATCTGAGCCGGCGCCCTGTAGAGTTTCATTAATGAACTAGATATACAAAGTTCTATAATGAAACTCTAGATGGCGCAGGCTAATAGGTCCTTTAACCCAACCTGCAGCTGATTGGTTCCTGCTGTACCAATAGCTAATAAGCTTGCATGCTCAAACTTTAAAATACTTTAGTAGTATTGCCTTAGCAGTGCAGCACGCTTCAGAAACCCTCCACCTTCCCCAGCTCCACCTGTATAGATCTGCTATTGGTAATTCATGTACGCTATATTGTTCAGCAGCAGCATGACTTACTTGCTCACAGCAGCATGTTGTGTATGTATTGGCAGTATAGCAAGTCCTGTACTTGCTCTGCAGCAGCAGCGTAGCAGATCTATTCTGCCAAGACCAAACATATCAACATTGTCATACACAAACACTCAGAGAGTTGTCATGACAGAAACATATTTCACCTCAGATGAATCTCTGTGTGATGCAGTTAACAGGAGCTATAAATATAGAAAATGCCTTTGAATCTGCCAACAAAACTTATTTCTGTAGTTTGTCACAATAGAAAATTTCACTGGCTTCAGCCAAATCACAAATGTTATTTGTCGTGAAGGTCAGCAGATTTGAAATGGGCATGGAGAAACTTCTCACAATAACAGAGAATAGCGCCATTTACTTGGGATTACTGAAAACGGCCACCTTTGGAGATATAATCATGTTTATTGGTCAAATCTCCTGACAAGCATGAAGTCTCCCTGCTATCTTTCACTTTCCCCTGTATTACTTGGTTTATCTCATTCTATGTTTTCCCAGACAGCAGAGTGAGATTGACATAGTGCCTTTGATTGGATTTACTGATGGAAACAATGGCCTGTGTTATCTAATTGTTAGAGATCAGGGACTGTGATTAGCCAGTGATTCACCTTATCTGTATTACGTACCTTCAGATTAGTTCACTCACCTTTGCCAGCCATAAAAAAAGCCATTGGATTTACTGGCTAATCATTTTTCTTTTATGATAAAACTAAATGATCAATTTGTCACAATAAGTGTCAATTCAAGAAGTATTACAAGTTAAGGTGCAGTCACTCTAGGATTTGATCATGCAAACCTGCAGTGCAGCAGAATATGTTTAATAAATAGTGTTGAAAAGCAGATTCCTCAGCCGAAAACTAATTAAGTTTATGTAAACTGATTATGTTTATGCCACATATCTGTTCAACTTGGTCTCTCGATCATCCTTAATAAAAAGACTAAAATGGATTGCATGTTAATCAAGTGCTAGATTTATTCCATGACTTTCTAAGATCTAGTTTCTAATGGCAACGTTATCTTCCGACAGCTGCTTGGGCTGTTGAACAGGCAATCCATCAAATTCTCATCAATTATGTTTCATATTTATCATGACGGTGAGTCTGAATCTCTACATTATTCAGTTTCGCCAGCTATCGCAGGAAGAGGGTGGTCTCTGTGCAAAAACGATAAGCTTTTGAGATCACGACCTGGTTTATTTACATGATTAAATGCAGTTATTAGATGTACTACATTCAGAACATAATGAAATTGTTTTGTTTTATGTACTTTGACTAATGGAGACATGTTTACTGCGTAAGCCTTGCCATGGGTTGTAAATCCAAGTTAAGATTATTAGGCCCGAACACAACAGACTGTTTGTGAGTTTGTCTAATACCTCATGCCACACTCCTCATTAAGACCATTTCACGAAGGTCACGATTTGCAATTGCCGCAGCTGAAATCTAAATGACGTAATGCTGAATAATCAATTGCGATGTGCAGTAGAGCGATATGATAGCAGTGTGACAGCTACAAGAATTGATTCAGTATGTCACTGGACTCAGAGTGCAGGGAGAAACTTCAGCTTTCCGTGCAACAACATCAATCATTCATGCCACATTAGCGCTTGGAGACGGAGTTCGTCCCTTAGAGCTCATAAGCATTGCTGTATGACTGAGACTTGGAAAGAAAGCACAGAATAGAAAAGGTGAAATATGTTTTGTTTGCAGGAGTCATGGAACTGCGGCTTGCTAACTTAATGGAACATACTAGCTGGAGATTACTGTAAACATTCCACCTCATTCCTTTGCCACGGCAACAGAGGTGCAACACCATGGTGATTCCCTGACAACAGTAAACAGCTATCAGGCAACCCCCTGCAGAACTATAATGACTGTATGCATCTTAACATTACTGCTTGAATCAGGGAGAACCAGTCATTTTAAAGCAGTACATTTGTAAAACTTTTATTTCGTATTTGTAGTTCTCACAAAAAAAAAATTCACAACACCTCTGCATACACTGTAAACCCTAATGCTCAAAATACTTAATTCGTTTGAGTAGGACAAACTTAAATTAAACAAATTAGTTCAGTTAAATTAACATTTATGAGTATTTAAAACTTTCTTTTACTTTTGAGTTCACAGCACTGACATATTTCAAGTAAACTAAACTGTTTTAGTTGCAGCAGATTTCTAATTCCCAGCATGCTTTGCATCAGACTGTCTAAATGTTGAAATAAAGTGTTATTTTGTGTGTTTTTGCATAAGATTAACATAGGGAGACATAAGTTAGTGTTTAATGTTGTGTTATGTTGGGATTGACAGGGGGTTCTGTTATGTTAGTTTTGTAGGGTTACCATTCTGGTGAAGAGTAGACCGTGTGGTTAGGTTGAGGATGGGATGCAAAAGTTTTAAGACCACATATACTGTATGTTGTTTGATTATATACATGCAAGTATATATTGACAGTCTCTTTGATAATTATAATAGCATGTGTTTTTTGCTAACTAACATTTAACCAAGATTTGAATGTGATGTAAATTAACTATATGTACTTGAGTAGGGCGAGGCTGAGAACTGTGGGAGCGAAGGAATGCCAGTGATGTGATTGTTAATGAGAGACACCTGTGCACCACATTAGCATTGCTCCACTTCCATGGCTCTCGGCCCCGCCCCACTTGTCACAAAAAAATTAAGTTCTACTAACTTAAAAAAAATAAGTTAGTTAACTTAAATGTTTTGAGGTAATAAGTTTCCTCAAATGTTTTGAGTATTCTGAACTTATTGAGTTTTACAGTGTACGCGTATGAATTTGTTCTTAACGTCGTTCTAATGTTAATGATCTTGGAGTGTTCTAAATGTGCGACCACACGCCCAAGGTTGGTCATTTGCATAAGACATGCCCAAACCATCTCCATATAAGGTCTTTGCACACAACTTAGCCTTTCAGTACTCTCAGCAAAAATATGATGCTCTTTAAAGACGTGCAACTCAAGTATATTTCGATTTTTGCGTTTGTGGTTTTAGTTTTCCCACATTTTTCTTACTTGTAGAATAACAAAAGTTATAGTTAAATCATGATTTGTTCATAAAAACTGTCATATGCAGATTTTGTGTACACATTTGTGCACATGCACACTTAGTGATTGAGACCCAGTGACTGGACAAGAGATGCAAAAACTTTTTTTTTTTTTTTGTGGCTGTGCAAAGCTCATGAATATTTAATGAGGTGAGCATTGAGGAAAATTATGATTGGTTATCCATAGAATAGAGTTAGATAGTGATGTTATAGGCTGTTAACCCTCTCAATCACTTTAGTCTTTGTTTATGCTTTTCTGTTTAACTTTCTAAATTTCAAAGTGTGAATGTGTTGGGATACATTAAAGATAAATGATAAACTCTTTTCTATGATTGTGATTCCTGTGCATTTATGTTGATGTGCATTGAAAAAAATACAAGTGTGAGACATTGATTAACCCAGAGCTAAAGGGGTAGTTCACCCAAAAATGAAAATTATCCCATGATTTACTCACCCTCAAGCCATCCTAGGTGTATATGACTATCTTTTTTCAGACGAACACAATCAGAGATATATTTAAAAATATCCTGGCTCTTCCAAGCTTTATAATGGGCATTTTTTGAAGCCCAGAAAAAAATTATGCATCCATCCATCCATCATAAAAAATAATCCAGGAGGTTAATAAAGGCCTTGTGAAGCAATGGGTTTTTGTAAGAAAAATATCCACATTTAAAACTTTATTAACTATAGTAACTAGCTTCTGCCAGACGCCCAAACGCATCGATTTGCAGTGGAAGAGTGACCCCTGACCCGACACATGATGCAATGACGAACATGGAAGCACAGAGGATAGAGCAAAGCAAAACACCGGTCACGAATTAGAAGTCTAAAATGAGAAATTTTAAAGAGAAATGTCAGAGGATTTCAATATGGTTTGTCGCCCAGCCCTATTAGTATGAAGCACAAGAGGCGTCTAAGCTTACGATACTCCTACATCTTGCTTCATATATCGCGTGAGGCGTACGGTCGTCTGATGGAAGCTAGTTATTTTACATTATAAAGTTTTAAACATGGATATTTTTCTTACAAAAACCCACCACTTTGCTTCAGTTGGCCTTTATTAACCCCCTGGAGCCGTATGGATTATATTTATGATGGATGGATGAATTTATTTTGTGCTTCAAAACACGCTCCCCTTCACTACCATTATAAAGCTTGGAAGAGCCAGGATTTTTTTAAACATGTCTCCGATTGTGTTCGTCTGAGAGAAGATAATCAAATACACCTATGATGGCTTGAGGGTGAGTAAATCATGGGATCATTTTCATTTTTGGGTTAACTATTCCTTTAAGGGGTGATTAAGGGGCCATTCAGAACTATTTTTTTGTCATTTTGTTTTTATCAAGTGTCATTTTAAAAAAGGCAAGGTAATGCTCATGCTCAAGGCACTGCAAAAAATGAGCTAAATGGTCAAAAACATCCATTAGTGCATAATAACAGAGAAAAACACTGCAAATGCAGTGCATGAAATGAAGGGGTTAAGCATAGTGTGAAAAGTGCTTTGAGTTTTCAATGTATTCTTTTCCTCTCCATTGTGGCTATGTTAGACAATATAATGGGTTATATAAGACTTTTTTCATGACAGGGTCATTAGATCAGAGGAGGCTAACACCATGTTCCAAACAGGAAGCAATAAATCACTTCTCTTTCATGATAATCTAAGGTTTTTTTTCCTAAGAAGCCATGATTGTGACAGTTTAGTTTTGAACTTTGCAGCATTACTCTAGGTAGCCCCGTCCGCAATGAAATCCCATTGGTTGCGTTATAGTATACTACAGAATAGCAGTGTATTAAACATCAAATGTGTTCCGGTGAATGTGTGGACTAGTTAAAGTCGGCATGAAATGGACGTTGTGATAGTCTTTTCTTTCCTATTGTGACATATCTGAGTGAAACGGCTTCTTGACCAAGAAAAAAAAAGTAGAGCGGGACTTAATTTTGTCCAATGGGAACTGATTGGATGGTTGTGGTTTGCTATTGGTCAGAGGGGAAGTTATTTTGATTAAAGATTATGAGGGCACATGTGTATATATATATATATATATATATATATATATATATATATATATATATATATATATATATATATATATTTTTTTTTTTTTTTTTAATAAATACTGATAAAACTGTAATATTCCATAAAAAATACAATTGTCCATTTTGATTTTTTATGGTGACTTTAAGATCTCTTTATCTCGCTTTTGACTCATAAGTTTAAGTGTATTTGCTTGTTAATTATTTGCATTCTGGCGGTCACCATAATATACTGGCACAGCCCGTCTGGTCCATCCTGGACATTATGGAGGAATAAACAGGAAGAAGTAGGAAAAATGAGGTCACTGAGTTTGTTACATTAAAGGAAGGCATGCAAGTCCCTTCTTCCTGTTACTCACGTCTGTACGGACTCTTTGGTGTCCTGCTCTGAGGAAAGGGACAGAAAGAGTCAAAGTCAAACGCTTTCAGTATGTTTGCGTAACAATCCGTTCACACAGCTCAGCCTGCGAATGCCTCCCGACAGCTGTGTGGAAAATGCTTCCTAAACACCAGTGACATCTGAATAAAGACCTTCAGTTGATTATGCCAGTGCAGTTGGTGTTAAACCCACAAGCATGCGTGACAGACGTTAGCTCTAAGATTTACTATACTATCAAACCACCATCTTGAAGATCTCATTTAATTTAATGAGATGAATAAGAGTTTGTCTGGGTCACTGGTTACTAACCAACTTACTGGACGGACACATGGTACACACAGACACGCTGTTCAAGGAGAAAAGATATTGCTAATCGGTTTACTCATGCTGAACGCAAAGATGAGTAAGTTCAGAAACACTGGAGCAGTTGTTCAGGACATCCTGAGGAAGGAGGGTGTGCATTTCCAAATCAGGGAAACAGGAAAAATGCAGGGAATGCTGTAGAGATGACTGAACAGGGAGTCAGTCTTGACAGATAATGCTTGGGTGTGTGTGTGTGTGTGTGTCGGGGGTTAGGATGACTAGACTAGACAGATGATGTGTTTCATCATGAAAAGAAATTTATGCTCCATTTAATTAATGTATAGCATGGAATGTGTCTTTTTTTGTCCTTATGAAAAATTGCTATGGTAACCACAGTATTGTGGTAAGCTTAGTAAGCTTTTATTTTCCCCTCATTATATTTTTGCATTAATAAAACATGACCCAATAACAATAATAAAATACATGTGAATATGAATTAATTTAATTTTAAATTCAGCTTCTATCTTAAACTAAATAATTGGCTTCATATTAAAAAAGCAACATTTTTTCCACCATTATTTCTCAGGAAAAGATAATACAATTCAACTCACTAAACAGTGACATATGGGATAAGTTATTGTGCATGCTATATTAGTCTCATTATGCTTATAAGGCATTTAACTGAAAATAGATACAAAATAATAAGAAAAGTCAAATTTTGTTGTGTGTGTTTTTTTAAACGTGAGCCTTCTAATTCAAAGATATGAATAAATGCATAAAAGTAAAATATTAATAGCATCCTCCATTCAGAGTCATCAGTCTGTATGACGTCACGCAGCTCTAAACGCCAAACAAACAGCGTAGTGGCACCGAGCGCGTGAGGGGAGGGACTGACAGCGCTGGTAATCCTATTGTGTCTCGCGCAGCCGGTGCGCGCGGTGCTGGTGTGTGGAGCAGTGCGCGCGGCCGTTTGGAACATAAGTGGGATTTATTTCTGCAGTACTTTGAGTCCATACGTATGTAACAACTACCCGCAACTGGAAGCCAACGGGTTAGTATGCATACTGAGGCGCTATTTTATAGTTTTGGCTTGTGTGGTGGTTTCATTTTGAAGCGCGCAAAATCTGAGACTGTAACTGTTGCATGTGTGATTTTACAGAGAGTGTAAACAACATTGGATTTATGTACTGAAATCGCAAATGTGGGTGCTAAATATCTCTGAGGATAAGGGTTCAGATAGAACGCGATTGTTCTTGCGTTTAAAAAAATAGACGTAACGCAATAAGGCTCTCGAGACGCGTTTTAAAAGTTGAACTATTTTTAACCCTCTACCGTATTGCTTGCATTACGAAAGTAATGTTAAAGAAATGTATTTTTTTCCCTCATTCCTAAAATAAAATGGACTATATCACTTTAACCATATTTTACTGCTAAATGAATGAGCCGCCTCATTATTTATGACTAAATTGGCATTCCAATAATTACAATTGTTTGTTTTAATTAAAAAGTTATTTTCTTTTTGTTAATAGTTTGTATATTGGAATGTTTCTTTATGTTACATTTATGTTATTTAGTTCATATTTACCTCAGTAAAGTATTAGTGTCATGTAGTGATGGTGTTTATGTGGGTAACAGCTCTATATTTATAGTATTATTGACCACTCTTGCTGGAAGTACCAATTTGGTGAACTTGAAGTCATCATTTGGCTTTTCATTGTGCCACATGTGTTATTATCAGCACAATTTACAAAAAGAAACTGGTTTTAATAGCTCAGATAGGCTGGTATATCAACATTACATGGTGGAATGACATATACAGTTAGGAACTTTGAAATATAGAGCGAACAAATTAAACAATGAAATGGTCATTAATAATGAGTACTCATTGCATCCACTGTGCAGTAGAGGGTTAAACTGTGAAACAAGTATGCAAGAATGCATCCTGGGTCTTTAGATTATAAGGCCGCTGTTATGCGTCTAGATGTATTATGACATTATCTTGACATATGTTGAAATTGAAGCATTTTTGTTTGTCTTTCTGGGATGTTTAAGGGTTTGTGCATGTGATGGATTGTTCCATATGTGAGAATTCCATAAGAGCAGCACATACGGATAAACACACATAGCATGGGAGGAATATGTGTGTCTACAGCTCATTCTTATGTTGTTTATTACACACACAAACACACACCATGCACTAATGGTTCATGCCTGGGCTATACATTACACTATGTAAACCTTACCTTTAGTACTTAAACACACTGTCAAATAGCTCTCTATATAGACATATACTGCTTTATGTGGTCTATGTTTACTCAGTGTTATGTCTGTGTATGAATTCCCAGTTAATGGTGCCAATAAACATCTTAACTTTGGCATTTGCATATTTGGTGGCATTATATATCCAAAAAGAGCTTAGAATATTTTCTCAAAATGATGTGCTTTGCAAGTATAACTCATACTATAATTAATTTCTCAACTGCATGAGTGCTTTTTGATGTATAAGCAAAGCGTCTGGAAAAACAGACACACCAAAAAGCATGCAATGATGCAATTCAGCAGCATAATGATGTTATTTTAAATGTAATTAGCTCACCCATTTGCATATTAGCCTTATTTATTGAAGATCGCTGGAGTAGATCTGTCAGCGTTGACATCGTGCTTGGCACATTATGGTTTGCTAACTGGCTCAGGCGTGCCCTGGTCATGAAGATGGGTGATTGTTGAACACTCAGCAGGCACAAAGGGCTCTCGTTAGCCTCCCGAGTGTGTGAACTGGCACCGGGATCAATGGCAGCGGGCTTGTGAAAAGCTGGTTCATTATGAACCATTGAGAGCTCGTCACCCGCCCGCTGCGAGGTAGAGAGGAACCGAAAGATGGACGGTGATCTCAGATCTTTAAAGCTTCTGTTTATAATTGGGAAAGGGGTGCTGATCCTAGAACAGCATAAATGGGTCACCTCTATGGATCTATACTCATGGGAAAGTCTAGTTTAAAGAGCCACATTAAGGTTAATGTACAGCCAGGTGATGGAGGGGAGGGGAGAGAGCGTGTGGGTCATAGATCGTTAAGTTCATTTGGAGAGGAAGGTAATCTATTAGAGTATCTGTAGGTAGTAAGAGTGGGGTCACAGGTCTCTGGAGTGAACTAAAGTGCTGGGTAAAATGATTGAAGATCGAATCATGGGGTAGTTGAAGCAGTGCTGATGTTGGTTATTAGGAAATGCAGTATAGTTAGGCAAGTGGTATTTGTTTTCATGCCATTGTTTGGTACTTTAATTCCATGTAAGATGCTATTCTAGATCAGAGAGGCTTATTATCTTGAATGGCTTCCAGCCCTTTGTACCAAACCAAATGCTTTTGTTGCAGAACTGCTCGTTGTACCTGTACCATTTTTTCATTTGTTTACCAGTTAAATCCATTTTAATCCATGCAGTGAAATGAATGGGGATGGAAGCTGTTGATTTCCAAAAATATCAACAAAAAAAGCACTATAATAGTTCAGACTACCTTAATTGTATAATACAAGTCTTCAGAAGCTTTATGATTTTGAACAATGCTATTGTACAAAAGTTTGGGGTTGTTAAAATTCTTTTTTGAAAGAAATTAATAGTGTTATTTAGCTAGAATGCATTTTTAATCAAAAGTAACAATAAAGACGTTAATAACGTCAAATACATTCCGTTATTTTGAACTTTCTATTCATCAAATAATCCTGGAAAAAAAAAATGTACCAGGGTTTCCACAAAAAAATATTAAGCAGTACAACTGTTCTTAAAGGGGTGGTTACGTGGTTTTTTTCTAGGCTTGATTGTGTTTTTGGGGCACAGTATAACATGTCTTAATGCTTCGTTTTTTTGAAAACGCTGTATTTTTTATATATTTTATCTTTATTCTACACCTCTGTTTCCACTGTCATATGAACGGCTCGTTTGACTTCCTGCTTCTATGAAGCCACTCTCTCCGACATACGCAATGTGCTCAGATTGGTTAGCAGGTTGGTAACTGGCCCAGTCTATCGTGATTCGCTGAAGCGTCTGGAAACGCCACGCCCCTTACCATCCGTTATTACGCGCTTAGGTGGAAAGTAAATAAAAGCGCCTATATTGCTGTATCAAATTGAGCCGAATCAGACCCAGATGAAGAGGATAAAGCAGAACCTCTCCAATCGCGGCTTTTAAAGGACGTTTATGAATGGTATTTTATTTAGTATTTCTGTCAGTGTTTACATATGCTGTCACTGCTGTTTGTTAGCTTTCAATATACAGTTTTATCCTGATTAAAGCTTTACTGTAGCCGAATATATGACTGTGAGTAGTCGCATTTTTGTAAAGGTAGCGTTTAATTTATAGCATGAACAACTGTTTGTCTATGAACATAGAAGTTTGTTAGTGTTTGTTGCACTAGAATTTAGCTAACTGGCTAGCAAAAACGAGTTGCTCTTTGTATATGTCCTAGATGCATTAAAAACAGCAACAGAACTATAACATTACGTTTAAAAGACATGTAAGTTACAAACAATAAAATGTACTTACAGTTTGAAGACAATAAACAGCAGCTTCTGCTTTTAAAGTAGGAACTGCTTCATCTTTCAGTAAAAGTCTTTGTGTAAATCCAGCATTAAACTCGTGTATATTCAGGAAGCTGTCTTCAGCACCGCATCCAGTGTAGAAAATATCACAGAATATAATGGGTTCTATGTCTTTTGACGCGTCGCGCAGCTCGCGTTCGGTGTAAACAACTCTTCCGCTTTCATTATGCTGCCCCACATGGCCTCGCCCACTTTGTTGCGTGTTCCCGGGGGCAGTGTTTATGTTAATAGCAAGGGTTTATGATGTCACCAAACCGGGAAGAAGCTCGTTGTAGTCCAAACCGCCCGTTTTTGTAGGCAATAAAATGCCATAACTTTAAAAGACAATATCTCCGTTTGCATTGAACTTTCAGCGCTGTAACTTTGCAGATACTGTTTATGCTCAAGCAGCAACATTACACACAAACTAAAGTTAAAAAAGTGAAATCGCATGTAACCACCCCTTTAACATTGATAGTAAGAAATGTTTCGTTAGCAGCAAATCAGCATATTAGAATGATATCTGAAGGATCATGTGACACTGAAAACGGGAGTAATGATGCTGAAAATTCAGCTTTACATCACAGGAATAAATGACATTTCAAAATATATTAAATGAGACCTATTATGCCCCTTTTCACTAGATGTAATCTAAGTCTCTGGTGTTTTCAGAATGTGTCTGTGACATTTCAACTCAAAATGCCCTACAGATCATTATAGCTTGTCACATTTGCCCCTATTTGGGTGTGAGCAAAAACACACTGTTTTTGTGTGTATCCCTTTAAATGCAAATAAGCTGCTTCTCGTTGCTGCTTCCAAAAGAGTGAGGAGCTTTAACAGCTTGCGCTTCACATACTCAACAGCAACAAAGCTGGAGAATCTCATGCAGCTAAAATGAGGATTATCAGTAACGGTGTTCAGCACATGATGGAGAGACTCAGGAAGAAGTTACAACTTTTATGTAGTTGCTGTGAAGTTGTTGATTCAGCTAATTTTTTACCTGTAATAACAATCAGAGCTAAAATTCAGGTCTTTAGGGTTTATAAGCATACTCTCTAACCACTGAATTGGAAAGAAATTACCTATTTTTAAATGTCAGATAGTTTTGATGAACCATCATGTGAATTGTGAAATGTAATTTCCGATCCCTTTCCATGGCTGTGACTGCTCAACAGTGTCTTTCCTTTTATTTCTAGATCTTTTGCCTCACTGATAAAGCAGCCATGCATTGCAGCTGAGAGAAATGAGCTGGCTAGCACTTCTATACATTCTTTCTCTCTTGATGAAACAGGTGCTGTGTTAATTGGTGAAGAGGCCTTGTTTACTGCTAGATAGACTCATTTACGATTCATTTAGCCTCCTCTTTTATTCCTCAGACAGTCTGTGAGTGTGCATGTGTTATATGTGCTCAAGTGGTAGGAAGATGAGACCGCAGCAGATGGGCTGTAAACTGGGATCTAGCCGGACCCCTGTCGAGTCTGCCCTTTGTTGCACGGATGCATTCCTATGAGAGCGGGTCGGTGCATATGCCATGACACTTTAGTCTTGGCTTAGGTTGCCCTTATCTTACTCTCCATTCATCTCCAGCCTCAGGCGGTGGGCTGCTGCTCAGCATTCCAGCTTTTGTCTCCTTCATTTCCATTTGTAAAACAGGTGTGGATGCCGAAACACTAGAGCAAGTTTACGTGTAAATGAGATGGGTTGTGCTGACGTTAAAGATTTTTTTTTTTAATGTTTTTTTGTGTTTTTGTAAACAAAAATGTATCTTAATAGGTGACCTGATAGGTAAAACTACTGTATTATAATGAAAGTCAATTACAGGTCAAAGCAATTTTTAAAGGTAGAAACAAAAAGTCTGAAAAGGTGCAAAATTGCCATGAAAAACTAATATGCGGATATTCTGGTGCATGAAACTATAAAATTACTTTATATCTATCGATTTTATATCTCGCAATTCTGAATTTATAACACGCAATTCTAACTTTATAACTTACATTTCTGATTTTATATCTCACCATTCTGATTTTATATCTCACAATTCTGACTATAACGCAATTTTGAATTTATATCTCGCAATTCTGACTTTATAACACGGAATTTATAGCTCTCAATTCTGACTTTATATCTCACAATTCTGACTTTATATCGCACAATTCTGACTTTATATCGCACAATTCTGACTTTATATCTCACAATTCTGACTTCATATCTCACAATTCTGACTTTATATCGCACAATTCTGACTTTATATCACACAATTCTGACTTTATAGCTCACAATTCTGACTTTATAACTCACAATTCTGACTTTATATCTCACAATTCTGACTTTATATCGCACAATTCTGACTTTATATCTCACAATTCTGACTTTATATCGCACAATTCTGACTTTATATCGCACAATTCTGACTTTATATCGCACAATTCTGACTTTATATCACACAATTCTGACTTTATAGCTCACAATTCTGAATTTATAACTCCCAATTCTGACTTTATATCTCACAATTCTGACTTTATATCTCACAATTCTGACTTTATATCTCACAATTCTGACTTTATATCGCACAATTCTGACTTTATAGCTCTCAATTCTGACTTTATATCTCACAATTCTGAATTTATAACTCACAATTCTGACTTTATATCTCACAATTCTGAATTTATAACTCCCAATTCTGACTTTATATCTCACAATTCTGACTTTATATCTCACAATTCTGACTTTATATCTCACAATTCTGACTTTATATCTCACAATTCTGAATTTATAACTCTCAATTCTGACTTTATATCTCACAATTCTGACTTTATATCTCACAATTCTGAATTTATAACTCAATTCTGACTTTATATCTCACAATTCTGAATTTATAACTCCCAATTCTGACTTTATATCTCACAATTCTGAATTTATATCTCACAATTGTGACTTTATATCTCACAATTCTGACTTTATATCTCACAATTCTGAATTTATAACTTAATTCTGACTTTATATCTCACAATTCTGAATTTATAACTCTCAATTTTGACTTTATATCTCGCAATTCTGACTTTATAACACACAATTCTGACTTTATAGCTCGCAATTCTGACATTATTACTTCGCAATTCTGACTTTATATCATGCAATTCTGAATTTATATCTTGCAATTCTGACTTTATAACTTGAAATTCTGACTTTATATCACGCAATTCTAAATTTATAACTTGCAACTGTGTTTAAATCTCACAATTCTGAGAGAAAAATCAAAAGTGTGAGATAAAAAGTTGCATTTACCTTTTTTATTATTTAGTGGCAGAAATAAGCTTCCATAGTTTTCTCCTGTAAACCTGATGAGTTTGTGTAAATGTTTTTCTGGTAAAATATTCCATATTCCATTGCCAAGTCAGCAAACCTTTAATCTAGAACATAAAATACAGGGCAGTGTTTGCAAATTTAACACCCTGTTTGGTTACCCAAATGAATTAAGGGAAATGCAAATCTGACAAGCAAAAACTCATCTGACAAAAACAGGCCACAACACTCTCGGTTGTGCACACAAGCTATTTCCGAATGATCAATTACTCCGTTTCGAGGGTTACCGTGGAGAAGTCAATGGAATCACTGCTGACATCGTTTTACCTTCAGCGATTTCCATCTGCTTTGCTTCTCGACAGTCTATAAATACATTTTTAATGGTCACCAAACTGATCTTGTTGCAGACGAAAATCAATGATCAAGATGGTGACAAATCCCTGGAGAACTACATACATGAATACAATGAATAATTTAATCTTTCACTCTAATCATATCTCCATTAACTCTTTAAACTCTGCCTCAGCACATGGATTGGACATGTCAGACATGCTTTTAAAGACTAGTAATCATCTTTCTCCATATGGATGAGGGGCAAAACAAGATATATCCGGTATTGATCTGATTTTCTCTTGGTTTTTCTTTCTGTGAATGTGTGTCCTATTTATTTGCTTAAACCATTTGAGTGGGAAAAGATCTGCACTATCTATCATCTATCCATCCATCCATCCATCCATATATATATATATATATATATAGTAAGTAGTAATGTTGCAGTATTAACCTAAAGTAAAAAATCTTTATTTTTAACACTCTATCAGAGTTGTCATTGTAATTCCATGGGCCAGCTCAAGCGGCCCATGCATGCTGTTCTCACAAACAGGACATGTGACATCACCACACATCCACTGAGACAAACCCCCAGTGAGAAGTCTCAGGCTCAGCTCCCTTCACAGCTGTCAACACACCTGTACATTTGTAAATAATGGCTTTGAGTCAAGGGTTAATGACAGATCACAGAAGCGTCAGTGAGGTTTAGTACACAAAGGCATGTTCTGCCTATCATCTTTAATGACGGAGGCCTAATTGGTTGTTGACATGGTTTGTTGAAAGGAAAGTTTTGGGGACTGAAAGTGAAGGAGGTGAATTAGATTTACCTGGCCCTTGCAAATGGAACTGTGTATATGAATGTTTTTTTTTATTTATTTTTATATTTCATGCCCAATTTTATTTATTTATTTATTTTGATATTTTTAAATGAGGAAAAATGTTAACAACTCAAACCAACAAACATCTGACCATTATTTCCATTTTCTCTCTGTAGGGGGCGACAGGGAGCGAATGACATCCAACCATGAGACGTACCTACTTATGGCCAGCACACAGAATGACATGGAGGATTGGGTGAAGACCATCCGCAGGGTGATATGGGCCCCATTTGGAGGAGGTGAGCTTCTGCAACCAATTTATCAGAATAAGTCAGCGTTGGTTAATGGTTATAAACAGGCTGGTCACAGTTTAACTTTGCTTTACTCGCACAGCCTCAGCTTTGCTATATATTATGCTACTCTATAAGTACCAAACGCTAACCAGTTAAAGGTGTCAATAATATTTGAACATCTTCTTGCAATGTTAACAGCCCTATACCATTCAGAAGTGATTTCCATTACATCTTTAAAATATTAGGGCTGTTAAAAGATTATAATGCGTGAGTCAAGCATAGTTTTTTTGTGTGGAAATACAATATTAAAAAAAAAAAAAAATGGGTAGGATCATCCATTGAGCAACATGCAGTAGATTGAATCAGCATTTATAAATGAATTGGTTGAGTGAATTAATCAATGACTCATTCATTCATTTATTCATTCTGACATTTAAATTGTTAAATTTTAGCAGTGGTTTGGGGTTGAAACAATTACATTATTAGAGGCTTTCTGGTTTTTCTGTAGTTCTTTCTCAAGTGGTATCTCTGGGTTAAAGTTGGAGCAGGTTGCGTAAAGACTCAATATAGATTTAATTTATGCAAAAAATGCCATTAGGTCTTTGTGATTGTTGTCAATTCAATTGACTCTCTGGTAGTTGTTGTTGGTTATCCGTGTTTCTCTTTGAGCGTGGTAATGAGTGATCTTGTTTGTTGCTGTGTTGGTGTGTTTAAAGGTGTGCTCAGTTTTTCAGCCTCACATACAGCACCAACATCATTAGACTGTCCACTTTCCAAGTTTGGTTTAAAGATTTGTTCACCAGCCTGCAAGAATGGCTCATCCTTGCATGGCCGTCTGAATGATCCCACTCTCTGAGGGCAGAAATCAACCATTCATAATAATAAGCACATCTGACCCGGCCTCAGTGTTGAGGGTACCCAGCTATGTGATACAGACTGACAGCACTGAACTTGGAGAGGCATGTTGTGGAATTTACTTTCCTACATGATGTTGCATCAACTTTCGCTGCTGGGTTTGGCTTATCGTGAAATATATTTGTCCTTCTTATAAACACAGTGTTACATAAATCAATTGTTTAATTACTCAGAAGTTCAGTTAGGGTCAGCATGATAGTGCTTTTGTGTTTTTGTGACCAGTTTGTAATCTCTTTAATCTCCTGATTTGTCTTAACCTATATTTCTTTGTGAAATCAACTGGTTCACTGGATTTTGACAAATTGAGACTTTGTTACAATCTTGGGTGGGATTTCTGTATACAAAGCCATTTATATCTGAATATGTTTATGTTTAGCCAAAAATAATTAAGATTCCTTAGGAATGCATTTAGTGTTCACATTTGTAGTTGTGAAAGTGACATTCAGCTGATTTACCTGATAGGTATTAGGTCACCGAGTCAAACAGTGTACAATATCCCACTGCAGGGGTTCTGTGGGGTTTCACGACCACCCAGTTGCAGTGCATGTGTGTTCTAGTCTCTTCTCCTTGACCTTTGACATCTCTGTCTCAGATTTGATTTGAGCATGTGTGTGCAGCTGCAACAAGTTGATAATTCTTTAGATTGCAGTCGTTGCTTAGTCTGGGTAAACCCATCCTGATCTGCCGGCGATTTGATTTCGCTCGGCAACTCAGTCTGGAAAGCCGTGCATTCATTTCTACTGCTCTCTGTTACACTTTTGCGGGAACCAATCGAAGACTGGCTTATCCACCTTGCTCGCTATTGGCAGGTATAACACGATGACGATAGAGAAGCGACGGCAAGCAGCTTTCAAATTCTATCTGATCTACCTGTCTCTCGCACGACCGTCACTCCAAAATAACAATGAACAATCACAGTGACACAATTGTGTTAAGCATTTACCTTATCTGAGAGAAACGTAGCAGAGCGTTGATCCGACAGTCTCTTCATAGTGATTACAAACGGCGATTGATGACACACAATGATTCTCTGCTGTTATTTTGGTGGTTTGCTTCACAATGTGAGTACAGGACTCTTTTACTTCAATGCCCGTTGATGGTAGACAATATTTTTATTATTTGCTCTATATGTTTCTATATGTTGCTCTATATGAGCTGACTGGAATTCTTTTTGGTTGTCATGACAATGACGTAGTTTAGGGCGGCTATATTCCGCGTTCATTTACACTGAACCAGAACAGTATCAGAGTCGCCTTTTAAACTCTCGACGATGCTGAATGACTTCTTTAGTTAGCAAACAAATTGCTCGAGTGGGTGTAAATACCGATCACTTTCATGTTTTTTGCACAACCTGCAAAAATCGCTCAATGCCATTGCTGCTTCTGCAAACCGCGGATCAATGCTACAAACCAATACAAACTAAACCTGCGTCTCAATCCGCTTCCTAGTTCCCTAGGTCGTGAATCAGTATATCATGAAAGGGAATGTGGCTGATTCCCTGATCAGTGCCCTGACTACTGAACTAGGGAGCTGATTTAGACACACGGTAAACCTGTCTGGAGTTTTCGCATCGCTCTGAAGTATGTCACCCGGATCGTTGATCTGATTGGTTGAAGGACTATCCAATTGCGTGACTAATGCTCGTTGATCACGCCTCTTGTGCAGAAGGAAATACATAGCAAACTCCCCAGACCAATGTTCAATTTTAAATTGAGCTTGGTCTGGTGATAGCCAGACTAGTCGTTTATAATCATTATCATTATCAAATGTAAGTAGATTTTGACTTGTTATTTGGCTTTTGCTGTGTGATTACATTTCTATCAAAAACTTTATCAACTTTCAGAAGGGACAATTAAGTGTCTTTGTAATATGGAGTATTGACGCTCTGAGGATGACACTTGTGTGATCCAAGAGAGATCACATATTAGTTAAAAGTTACTAAACAAGGAAATTTAATGTTAAATGTTGTGACTGGTTAGAACTAAAACTTTATTGCATCATCATCACTGGAAAGACACATCCAGACCTGGTTAAGATTCTCTTAGTGTCACACAATGTTGTAAGTGTTAAAGGGTAAGTTCACCCAAAAATGAAATTTCTGTCACCCTCATGTCGTTCCAAACATGTTAGACCTTTGTTCATCTATAGAACACAAATTAAGATATTTTTGATGAAATCGGAGAGGTTTCTGACCCCCAAGAGAAAGCAACGAAATTACCACATTCAAGGTCCAGAATGTCTATAGTGGTGCAACCTTAATGTTATGAAGTGACAAGAATATTTTTTTGTGTGCAAATATAGGCAAGCATTAAAACAACGTGTACATGTGTACATGAGTGAAAAAGTGCAGAAAAGAATGACCACTCAATTATACAGCTTACATCGTTAAATTAAATTGTTTTTTAAAAGTTAAATATTTAATAACTTGCATTTGAAAAATAATTTCACCATACTTCCCGTATTTTTTTCTCATGCCAACCCTGTTGAAAAAAAAGCAGCGCCCTGTTATCTAACTGGTTAGATACGTTTTGAAGCATGGCAACTGGTTTGAGCTGGTTTATGCTGGTCGTTAGTTGGTCATGAGCTGGTTTAATCTGGTCCTGAGATAGAGCTAATTGCTTAGGACCAGCTTAGGACCAGCACTTGACCAACTTAAACCAGCTCATGACCAGCTAAGAACCAATTAAGGACCAGCTTAAACCAGCTCAAACCAGCTGCTATGGTATAAAACATACCTAACCCGCTGTTTTTTTTCAACAGGGAACAAAATCCGTTGCACCTCTCCGCTTCGGTTTTCCACATATATTCCAGTCGTAGGCGCAGCGGTGTGTTGCTGAAATCCGAGCCATTGCTGGGCCACTGTTCGGCGGGGGAGCTGCGAACCTCATGACCGCAGCTCCACGTTTCTCATAACCGAAAGATTGTGACAGACTCCTAATAACCTGCAATAAACAAACAATACAGAGTTCTGAGAGCATATGTGACCAGTCACGGAAAGTAGGGACACAAGTCGGATCTGGGGCATTTTGAGTTATTCACAGATTCTGAAAGTGTAGTCTCCAACGATGTGTAACACATGGAAATCTGATAATATTTGGAGAAGTTGTGGCCATTTGAAGGTAGGCACTCAAAAAAGCTCAAAGGGCAGAGAATGACCTAAAGATTTTGCAGTTCTCGCCTGTTCTCACCTGCTGGGAGTGACAATAGGGCTCATTTACATATCATTTAGATAAGCCATACCCCCTGTAAAGCTGCATGGTTGCATAGCAACGACAGACGCAACGGGAAAATCGGGCCGCATACTATTAATAATAAAGGATAATGTGCATTGTAAATGTCAGTAATTTATCTTTTTTGACATTAGAACTTTTTGAACAGGATTCTATGATAACCGTAGAATCCTGATTTAGACCTCAGTTAGTGATTAGACCTGGTTTGAGTCAAATTATTAAAAAAATCCTGTACATTAAACTCTTCAATACTTTTACTTTTGACTTATAACACACATTTTATAGCTACGGATACTTTATACTTTTACTTGCGTAGGAATTTAATCTGATACATTTACTATTACATTAGTAAATCCTTGTTAAGAAGTAGTAACTGGCTAAAATTATTAGGGTCACATTCAATTCAAGAATAGTAAGGTTTACATGAGCTAAGTCATTCACACCAGTCAATTCAAGCAGTTGAAGCGTTATTCAAATTAACATGCTAACATTACCATCTAAAAGTCCATTATAATAATGGGGGATTTTGGCAAGTGATACGATGCTAACGATTACAATTAAAACGACAGTCCTGAGCTAGCTAATAACAATAGACACATGAGATAACGTGTAGCCTACGTGTTCTTAGAATGAACACAAAACGACAAACTTTGATGTTTATGGCAACTCACCCCATAAGAAACAGAAAAGATCTCGTTGCCTCCAATGAAATAAGTTGTTCGGGCACACTTTCTCTTTGACGGGGTCTTCTTTGTTGGATGTAACCATCTCGGAAGTTTGCACTATGCATCTGTTTGCCTCTAAATGTCCAATAATTCGCATGTCCTGCCACTCTTTTTCCGCAGCTAAAGAATCCAGCCGTATGTTGTACTTCAAAACATTTTCGGTGTAACGGCCACGGTTCAGCTCGTCTGCGATATTCTTTGCGGCGTCCATCTTCATTAAATTTTGATATCAGCTAGAGCCGGCCAGAGCGCTGCATACTAAGTTGCCACGCTTCCCTTGGAGGGCGGCGGCAATAACAAAAGAAACAAAAGCCGGCGTATCCAATTCCAGTATGGAAATACAAACCGACAATGACACGCCCCTACTGCGAGATAGAATCTCTGAAAAACAAGCCGATTTCAACCTCAAAATGTACACTTTTAAATAAACCAATACTGCTATCTAAAACAAGGAGATGCTTCTTCATGATCGCAACTAACAGATTCTGCACAAAAATGAAAATCACCAATTTTGAAAAATGAACGTTTTTCAATCCGATTGAGCCGTCAGTTCGATTACAAATGGATTATTTGGGTGCATGTAAACGTAGCCACTGAGATTGACCAGCCTCTAACCCAGCAGTTAGGTAACACAAAAACTACCCAACCACGGAAAAAATAACCCAACAAAATTACCCAACAGGCTCAACCCAGCATTTGGGTAGAAAAAACAACCCAGATTTTTTTTTAGAGTGTATGTTTACTGTACTCGTTTCATTGTTTGAAATGTTAATCTATGCCTGAAGGCTTAGACAGAGAATATTCATTCAAAATGCATGTTTTTATTCTTCATTGAGGAAGATCAAAGAAACAATCTTTATGTGTTTAATCTTTTCCGCCAATGAACTGGAAGACCTTCTAGGCTGAGAGTGATTTGCCCACAGCTATTGTGGAGCTTTTGTGCAGAGCACCGTTGTTCAAACGTCTACCAAAAAACACGGCGGTGTGAACAGCAGGAATGAGGGCAGAAGGCTGGGAACAGCCACAACAGACGATTACACAGCTAAGAGCTTAACAGCTTTTTTTTTAACACTAACCTATAGGGGACGGAGTGGAAGGGGGTTGTTTTGGCCCTGTCATACTCTCAGCTCTCTAGTACAGGTCAGATCTGAGCTTTGGATGGATGGAGTGGTTCGTCTCCTCCCCTTTGAATCCGAACCTCCTTAAAGCAGGGAAAGCACTCTGCTTCCAGACATACAGGAGAAGGGAACAGTGAAAGTACAAGGAATGGCTTTAGGGCAATCTGACCAATCTGTGGACGAAAAGGAGATGAGATGAGATGAAGAGAGGGGATCAGAGGAGAGGAGGGGGGGACCAAAGAAGCCGCAAGAGAACAGCTCAAAGGGTGCGAAACCATAACAAGGGATAAAAAGTGATGAGAAAAGACCATCAGAGACCATCAAAAAAAGAAGAGACAACCTCAAAGGTATGAGATGAGACAGTAAGACCTAAAAGGTGCAAGACCGTAATGAGAGGAGAAGTTTGCAGGAAGAGCCGGTCTGCCAGCTGCTCAAATTTGATTTTCTGTAGGATAAGAGCTGCAGAGCAGCACAAAGAGCACTGTGTTTGAATGCACGAGGTCAGCAGAAAAGCTTTGGACAGCTTGAAGATGCCATGAAGTTGAGTGTGTGTGTTTGTCCAGTGATGTTAATTGCCTATTGCTATTGTGAAGTCAAAGTCAGAGGGACAACTTAACCCAAATGTGATATTAAAGCTCTAAGCCAAGGATTCACAAACAGAGCACTTACAGGAGATCCAGGCATGAGAAACCAAGATATAAGCCAGGAGAACTCACCGAAGGGAGAGAAAATCCATCAGGAGATTACCTTTGGCTGGAAGCACAAGTCTGATTCATCAAACTCTTTTCATGGGAAACAAGAAACTCATGCAAGAGCTTCTGCATAAATCATTAAGAGTTGAAGCCAAGGCAATGTCTACATTCAGTTTATTTACTTTTGTTCCTACTGTGTTTTAGGCAGATCATCATCTCACACCTGTGTGGGCACCATAAGAACTTGTCCAGAGATGCATCATAGGAAATTTCAGTTTTTATTCATCCAGAAAGGATCTATATGGAAAACTATACGAATTAAGTCCCTTTTCTTTCTGCATTTTGAGGTCCACTTGTCATCCAAGTGCACATATTCTCAAAGTTACAGTATGTTCCCAAAGCTTTTCCCCAAGACTTTGGTGGGGGAAATTACTAGCCGGGACTTTTGGATGAGATTCTTGTGCCATTGTGTTTTTGTTCGGCCATAGTGTGACTGCAGGCCACGTCGGACTATTTGTTGAAGATGTTTGGAGGCAGACAGTTTGGATGCACTTTCTTGCATCCTTTATTTTTCTATAGTTTCATGCACAGAAGTGTCTTCCGTAAAATTAAAAGTTGCGTCAGCTTCAAACATGGTGAGTCAGACATTCTTTTGAATGTGAAAAATCAAAGAAAATGTGAAATGTTGTTTTTCTCATCTGTCCAACCCGCTTTTCCCCTCCAACAGCTCAGACAGGAAAGGGCGGTAAATCTCTTCCTGTCTTCTAGGTTTAGTTGAATTTGTACCATCTCGTACCCCATGTCTGTGTCCGGAGACCCGGAAAGCGCCACCGATCCAAAGCTTCCAGGAAGTCTGGCCTAATCCCCGCTCATATGCATGCCACATGTGAATCACGCTTGTTTTCAGCCTGACTGATGCAGACAAAAGAACAGGACAGGAGAGGAAGTGTGCGATTTTCTTCTCAGAGAGCATGACATGAAAGAATAGCTTAAATCAGGCTTCTTTAGCAGCTCTCTCTCCTTACTTTTATGGGGCTTTTTTGTCTCTGATACAGGAGTAGAAGGATCAATCTATGTTTTTCAATGTGGACTTTTCAATTGAGTTAAAAACTAATTTTCAGGTAGCTCAAGGCTTATTTTCCATAACAATATTACAATAGCACACCAATACATTAAAGAATTGGTTCACTTCAGTATTAAAATTTCCTGATAATTTACTCACCCCCATTTCATCCAAGATGTTTATGTCTTTCTTCAGTTGAAAAGAAATTAAGGTTTTTGAGGAAAACATTCCAGGATTTTTTTCCATATAGTGGACTTCAACAGGGTTCAACGGGTTGAAGGTCCAAATTGCAGTTTCAGTGCAGCTTCAAAGGGCCCTATATGATTCCAGCTGAGGAATAAGGGTCTTATGTAGCGAAATCAGTCATTACAAAAAGTAGCTTTAGAAAGAAATATTTTAATTGATTCAGATTGAGGGTGAGGAAATGATTTATTATTATTTATATTATTATTATTATTATTATTATGGAAATACAATTTTTTTAAAGAAGTTATACTCTAAAAAAGAATCTAAAACTGCCAGTAGGTGGCGGTAAATGTCTTAACGAGTGAGTCATTAAGTCATTCATTCATTTGATTCGTTCAAACGGCTGATTCATTCAGGAATGAAGTAAATGCCGCTCTTTATCAATAGGCCGATGAATCATTGATTCACCCGATTGATTCGCTCAAAACGCGGATTCATTCAGAAACAAAACTAAACCGTTGTGTGTTGCTCGGGGATACACAACCGTTCTGCTCTGGCTTTATAGGTAGCTAATATTTTCTGCAAAATTGAGCAAAAGTAGACAATATTATGTCTAAAATATAACACAATATTAACTTATGATTTATTGAACTGTTGTAGCCTATAAAATCAATATTTCATGCTATTCGGGACAAAAACAGCACTCGTGTGATATTGCGCTCATTACTGGTGTGATATTGCTTAACTAGATATCATATGACATAAATATGAGACGACAACTAATACAGGGGCATTTTTTGACCTGATATCTTTAATTTTATGATCATTCTAACTGCATTCTATAAGCTCCTTCACGCAGTGAGTTGTTGCCCTGCTTCATATTCCTCATCAATCAACTGTATGAAATGTCAAATTAAATGACATTAAATGACATTACTCAGCGTAAATGAGTACACCCCCTTTGAAAAGTAACATTTTAAACAATATCTCAATGAACACAAAAACTATTTCCAAAATGTTGACAAGACTAAGTTTAATATAACATCTGTTTAACTTATAACATGAAAGTAAGGTTGATAATATAAGTTAGAGAACAAAATTTTCAGTTTTACTTAAATTAAAAATGATTACACCCCACTGAATGTCTCTGGAGCAAAGCTAAATTTTAGACTACAAATGTCTAATTTAACAAGAATTCAACCACAGGTGAGTCTAATTATTCATTACACAGGTGTCCAGCAAACAGTTGACTATAAAAGGATGTTAAAAACCCTTCCCATTTCATGCTGTCAGCAATGGCACCACATGGAAGAGAAATGTCACAAGACCTGAGAAAGAAAATAATTTCTTTACACCAGAAAGGTGAAGGCTACAAGAAGATCAGCAAAGCTTTACTTATCAGTCAGAATACTGTAAAAAAGTGGTACAAAAATTTTAAAAAGAACTGCAACCTTCTCACAGAGACGTCCAGGTCATCTACGGTAGTTAACACCTCGACAGGAGCTTCTTCTGATAAGAAGGGTTGAAGAAAATTGGAATGCAAGTTTACTGCAGTTATTAAAAGAAGTAGAAAGCCAAACTGGGGTGACTATTTCCCATGACACAATATGGCATACACTGCAGAGGAATGGCATGCATAGGTGTCAACCATGAAAGAAGCCTTTCCTAAAGCCCAGGCACAAAAAAAGCCCACCTAGAGATTGCCAGGGCCTATGCTGACAAAGATGAAGACTACTGGGACTCTATACACTGTAGTGATGAGACCAAGATAAATGATTTTGGAACTGATGGCTTAAAACCTGGATGGCGTCGCAAAGGTGAGGAATACAAAAAGAAAACTGCATGGTGCCTACAGTGAAACATGGTGGTGGCAGTGTCCTTATGTGGGGCTGCATGAGTGCTGCTGGTGTCGGGAGCTGCATTTCATTGATGGCATCATGAATTCACAGATGTACTGCTCTATACTGAAAGAGAAGATGCTACCATCACTCCGTGCCCTTGGTCGTAATGCACTTTTCCAACATGACAATGATCCTAAACACACATTTAAGGCCACTGTTGGATTTCTGAAGAAGAACAGGGTGAAAGTGATTCAGTGGCTCCTGATCTGAACCCAATCGAACACTTGTGGGGAATTCTGAAGAGAAAAGTTGAGCATCACTCTCCATCCAGCATCCAGTCCCTAAAAGAGGTCATTCTTGAAGAATGGAAAAAGATAGATGTTGCCAACTTGCTGCTGTCATTAAAAATCATGGAGGCCATACAAACTACTTGATGTAGTAGTTTTTGTCGTGGGGTGTACTCATTTTTGCATCACCCTAATTTGAGTAAAACTGAAAAATGTGTAATCGAAGTTATATTATTAACCTTACTTTCATGTTATAAGTTAAACAGATGTTATATAAAACAGTCTAACAGATGTTATATAAAACAGTCTTGTCTACATTTTGGAAATTGTTTTTGTATTCATTGAGATATTGTTTAAATGTTACTTTTCAAAATGTTACTCATTTACACTGAGCACTGTAACTAATTCATCTAATTAACACCATAAATTGACAGTCCTAATTTTAACAAAAATGCTTGTCTTGCACTGCTCTGCAATGTGCCATGCATTATGTAATCACGCTGGAAAGGTCACGTGTGACATAGCTTATCTGGTCCTCATAAACTATGGGCTTGTGTTTCAGGAATCTTTGGTCAGAAGCTGGAAGAGACAGTTCGATACGAACGTCGTTATGGCAACAAAATGGCTCCCATGCTGGTGGAGCAGTGCGTGGACTTCATCCGCCGCTGGGGTCTACGAGAGGAAGGGCTCTTCCGTTTGCCTGGACAAGCCAACCTGGTCAAAGAGCTTCAGGATGCTTTCGACTGTGGAGAGAAGCCGTCTTTCGACTGGTACTTGCTCTAAATACGCTTATAGTCTCTGTTATGAATAAGAAATGAATCTGTATGAATGCAGATGTACCCAACTTTAAATCTTCTAAAGCATCTCATTCAGATTTTCTGTATTATCTGTCTTGCCTTTCTTATCTTCTCTCTCCAGTGTGTTTCTTTGTCTCAGAAACATTGAGAAATGTAATAGTCATGGAGAATTTTAACAAGATTTTGGTTGTAAACAGGTGGGCTGGGAGCTAAAATGTAATGCATATAATGCCACAATCTTTCATTCCCCGGCTGAAAAGACTTGTGTTGGTTTGGTGCTGGAATTTTAACCATCATGATCATTATGATGAATCTGTTTGACCAAAACACAACATGCTGGTGATTCCTGTGGCTCTAACAGTAGACTGTGATGGTAGCAACGCTAAGGTCATGGGTTCAATCTCAAGGGAATGTATGAACTAATACACTACTGTTCAGAAGTTTGGGATCAGTAATTTTTTTTTTTTTTTAATGTATTAATAATTTTAGAGGATGAATTAAATTGATCAAAAATGACAATAAATACTTTTATAATCTTACAAAATTCCATTTCAAATAAATGTTCTTTTGAACTTCCTATTCATCATAGAATCTTGAAACAGCACAACTGTTTTCAGAATTGAAAATAAGTTTCTTGTGCACCAACATGTTCGAATGATTTCTGTAGGATCATGTGACACTCAAGACTGGAGTAATGGTAAAAATGCTGTTTGTGTAAACTTTGAATTCAGTTAAACATTTAGAAATGCTTTGGACAAGCATATCTGCTAGATGCATACATTTAAATGGTGACCTCTTTACAAATACCATAACTTTTTAATAATGTCTTAACTGAGTCCTAATTAAATGCATTATTAAAGTTTAATTTTTATTTTTTTTTTAAGTGACACATGGCTCCAGATACAAATCAAAGTAAAAAGATGCAATTGACAGCTCTGTTTAGAGCCTCACTTCATAATAGTGAATGCCATCTTTTGATTTTCACTTGATCAAATGGATTTGCTTTCTTTTCTTTTGCTTTCTTCTTAATGTGCAATATTCATCCACAAATTTGCATTTATGAATTAGCAAGACAAAATCTTCCTTTTTAACAACACCAGGTTTTTATTTTGTCTTTTTCTCCCTGTATATGACATTTGCCAAATGACCTATTTTCCATATAGTATAGATATTTATCCATTATTAGACTGAAAGTGCAGCATTTTGTCAATTTTAATGGAATGTCCTCTCAGGACATTACATTACATTAAAATGTAGACGGTGGGCACTTTCTCTTTCAGGAAAAGCTTTCTCTGCACTTCCATGATAACACCAGCAGCTGTTTTCCGGGTGATTTACAGTCTGTGATTTTAGCGATGGCTGTCAGGGCTCCACAATCACGCTGTCAGGAAGAGACATGTCAGGAAAAGCACACTGCATATTTAACACTGTTCACATTTAGATCTTACTGGTGTCTGAACCAAAGGTGATAATTATAAAGGGTCATTGCACAGAAAATTCATTTGGCGGTTACATTATAAATGTGCCGGATATTCCTGTATAGCCCACCCAGGAAGTGTCAATAAATCCAGCAAGTTACGGTGTTGTCACAAGCCCAGGTACTCTATGGGGCTGTTACAGGGCTGATCAGTGACATGCTAGTACTTACTTTGATTTAGAACCAGCTTCCTGTAACTCCTCATTAGATACACTGGGATACCAACACAGGGATTCAATCTGTCATTTTGAGGGGTTCGGATGGCAGTGTTCACACTTATTCAAACCTGCTACGAGTGAACATACCCTTAAAGTGTCCTACACTGCTTTACATGCTTTATCTCTTCTTTAATGTTTAAAAACTGGATGATTCTAGCTTTTCATTGGACACTTTAACATTAATATGTCTACACTTTCCATCTTTCTCTGCAGTAACACAGATGTTCACACCGTGGCATCCTTGTTGAAGCTGTACTTGAGAGAGCTGCCTGAGCCGGTCATCCCGTTCTGTAAATATGAAGAGTTTCTGGCCTGCACCAAACTCCTCAGCAAAGACCAGGATGAAGTGAGTCGCCTCATAACACATTTAATAAAATATATGGAGGCATGAATGGCTGACCTTCACATTGCAAGCATGCAGTCCTTTTGTACTTACTTAGTAGCGGTAACATATTTAAGAGTGCCATTAAGAGTGCAGATTGCCAGATATATACACTATGGTTCAAAATATCGGGGTCAGTTAGAGTTCTTTTTGGGTCATTCCGTGTCAATTCAACCAGAGGGTACCTGGCTCAAATTTTTGAATTTGTTAATATTTTTTTCTGTATGAAGACAAACATAAATAGTGATGAAAGCCAAAATATTAAATGTCGCAGATGTATAATTACTGAGTAATCCACTATTTTGTAGAGGGGGTCAAAATGACCATTTTCACCTGAGATATGAAGTCAAATTAGAGGGGTGTAAAATGACTCTAGAAAGATGGCAGCATCATTATTTTATTTTTACACAGAGATTGGTAGGTCTATTAGTAAAATCTGTTGACTTTAGCAATCTTTGTTTCATTATATGCTAACGGTAACAGTTCAAAAATGGTAAAAAGCACTTCTTGTGTTTTTTGCCTCAAGTTTGCATGCATGTAACTCAAGAAGTATTAAAGATATCTTAATATCCTTTATATGTATACGCCCCTTACTGCTGATTGGCTAAAAGTGTGTTTTAGTGGTCGGTTCAATCCACTTTCAACAGTATTGAATAAACGCACTGAATAAATGTAAAGGATGTTATAATGAGCCTACTGTAGACTCAAGGTATTGTTGAAATCTTTGGCACCATTCCTCTTGCTATTTCTTATTTCTGTTTGAGTTCAGTTCCCACCAGCAGGCTGAGAGAATGGCATATGACTCATCACATTATTCTCCTGCAGTCGTCTTTCATCTTGCATACATCCATTCCCTTATTTTTTGCTGAGCGGGTTGACCCTGAGGAACGGAAACAGTCTCATTCTGACTTTCAACTTAAACTTTTACCTTGCGTAAATCACCAGCGTGTCCAGCTAGAGGCTTTTCAGGATAGAATCAAAGTGCACGATGGGGTCTTGCAACATTGAATTTAATTTACTGCCGCAAGGTTTTGAATGAGATTCGTACCTGTGAGAACCCCTCGAGTATGGTACACACAAAGAATCGTGGTACAATGTCAAAATGAAGCAGAAGGCTTTACTAGATCCATTTGTTTTTTGAGAAATGGCTTTCTCATGTGGTGCAGCAAAGTAATTTTCATCACAGAGAGCCTGCAGGGAAAAGACATATCGACCATGATAAAAACAGATCTGGGTTGGAGCACATCATTACATCAATTGTTAAACTCATTGACCCATGCCTAGACGGATAGCATAGTAATAACGAAATAAATTGCAATGTGAATATTTAAAGTCAATTAGGAAGAGTTCAGCAGACTTTTAAAAGCAATGGGACAGGTTAAAGTGTCTTTTGATTTGGTAAGTCTTTAAATGATGTAGTCCAGAATGATCATTTAAAATGTAATTACGGAAATCAGTTTAAACAAATGCATAATTTGCTTTCTTTTTCTTTTTTTGTCTATGCAGGGAATGAAGGAATTAAGAAGGCAAGTAGAAGGTCTACCTCTGGTGAACTACAATCTGCTTAAATACATATGCAAGTAGGTGCTATTTTTATTCTGTTCTTTATTCTATGCATATATATATATATAATACATTTTTTTCCTTGTTTTAGTAAATTTACTAAATTATTACAATGTAGCCATGATTTAGTAAAACAAGGAAACCAATTTGTAAAATAAGGGAATTAATTCTATTAATTTTTTCCCTCATGATATCATATAATCTTATTTTTGTTTGCAACAGTGAAGTTCCATCCAATAAAACAATAAACAATCAAATAAATAATAAAGTAACCATGTAATAGTGCCTATTTTTAAATAGTGTAAAAAATAAAATATGCCATGATATAAAAATGGGTCATTTTATGTATTTACATATTTATTTATTTGTATTTACGTCTTTTGTTATCCATTCAAATTTGAACATTCAGTTGCAGAAATCTGAGTTGTAATGTTAAGACCATTCATTCTTTTGATTTAGGTTTTTGGATGAAGTTCAGTCCTACTCAGGTGTGAATAAAATGAGTGTACAGAATCTGGCTACGGTCTTTGGGCCAAATATTCTGAGGCCAAAGGTTGAGGACCCAGTGACTATAATGGAAGGTAAGTCTTTTTGTTCATATCTCTCACTCCAGACTCTCAATCATGAATATTTTAGTGCTTGAGCAATCTGTTTGTCATGTGTTCAGGCACAGTACTGGTCCAGCAGTTGATGGCCGTTCTGATTGGCCGGCATGATGTTCTTTTCCCACCTGAAGAGGACCATACTAGCACGCTGGAACTGGTTAATAATAACAATATTGATACACAGAAACGGCCTACAAATGGTCAGCTACAAAACAAAGAGAACAATAACACCAGTGGGGTGCGACAATGCACCTGGGATGCACCCGAATCACCCACCCGGGCTCCTCTGGACAATGGCTCTCCCCGCTCGGGCAGCCCACGTAATGGTTTTACAGGACAGCGATTCGAGGTGACTCGCAGTCCACCGCTGGCGGTGAAAAAGAACCCGGCTTTCAGCAAAGGCAGTGGGATTGTCACTAACGGATCGTTCAGCTCGTCGTCATCGTCTTCAGGTGATGCCAATCAGGAAAAGTGTCAGACTCTACCAAATATGGGCACCCTGCATGCCCGTCGGACGGGCGCAATAAAGGGCTCAGGCACTAAGATGGGGGTCCAGAATGGTGTCGTTCGAATGGGCGTATCCAGCACTGACGTGACGAATGGGACTCTGAATGGGCGGAATGGACTCTGGGTGCCCAATGGTCACGTTACAATGCGCGAGGCTAAAAGTCGAGATGCTGAGAACCAACCGAACCGCCTGTCCACATATGACAACGTCCACATCCATCAGCAGCAGACAACACAGCCCAGTCTGAGCAGCAGCTGTGAGGACAAACAGAGCGTGGATAGCGCCACATGGTCCACCTCGTCTTGCGAGATATCCTTACCGGAAAACTCAACCTCTTGCCGCTCCTCTACGACCACGTGCCCAGAGCAGGACTTCTTTGGCAACAACTTCGAGGACCCTTTGTTGGACGGGCCGGTACAGGAGGACAACGCACTGGCGGTGGACGACAGGGAGCAGCGGACCAGTATTGGAGGAGGCCGGGGAAGCAGAGGAACCAGCAGCAGTGATAACAGTGAAACGTTTGCCATCACAAATGGACCGACCAACCATAGTGCACTGCACAGCCTGGTGGCCAGCCTCAAACAGGAAATGCTCAAGCAGAAGAATGAATACGAGGCCAGGATCAAGAGGTGAGAGCCATGCTCAACCATAAAATGAACATTTGACTTAAAACTAATGGTGCGAGGCTAGTGTTTGCCTTTGTCCTAGTCTTTGGTAGGAGAGTACATGAATAAGAGATGTTTTTTCACAGTTTTAATGAAAATGAAAATCTCATTTCATTTTTCACTCTCATTGTTTCCAACCTGCATGCCTCTCTTTCTTTTGTAGAACTAACATCATATGTATATATTAGGTGTGTATATATGTATATATTAGGTGTGTAACGGTACATGTATTCATCCCAAACCGTCACGGTGCAAAACGCCAAGGTTCAGTGCATACAGTCAGTCACACGCGATCCACACTGCTACAACAGGAAAAAAGCGCAGAAGAAGAACAGATGATCTATGCATAGATCCATTTACGTGTAATCTCCCAACCAGTGTTTCAACTGTGGAAAGACATCAATAAAACAGCTTGAGGATAATATCTCACATAGCATTACATTTACCTCAGGCAAGTCATTTAGTGTCCACAGCATGTTAGTTGAATGAACTGTAGAGGGGAGCATTTCACTACATATATGCACAATATTCCACTTAAAAAAAATATATATATATATATATATAATTTTATTTTTTTTTTTTGTGATTATTGTCTGAACTTATGGCGTTTGTTCTTCTTGGAGTTTTTTTGTTTGTTTGTTTTTGGAAAACTACTTCATGATAGAATTAACTTTCACATAAATGAACACTTCAAGGGTCTCATTAAACCATCACAGTATTAAAAGTGTATTCACCCAACCTTTCCCATCTTCCCTGTAGTCTAGAACATCGGAATCTAGAGTTGGAGACCGTGATGGCGAATCTACATGAAGAGCTGGACCAGGAGAAGAAGAAATACACCATGGTGGAGATCAAGCTGAGGAACGCCGAGCGAGCCAAGGACGATGCAGAAAAGAGAAACGAGATGTTGCAGAAAGAGATGGAGCAGTTCTTCTCCACCTTCGGAGACCTGACCGCAGATCCGCGACGGCCCGACAGAGCCAACACCATCTGGATCCAGTGAGCCGTTTCATTCACGCTTGGGTTGAGGACGGTCTACCATTAACATTACTCTGTGTGGGCCGTGCTCAGACAGAATGTGACTAAATCAACCTTCATGGCATCTCCTCAGCCGCTGTCACCTGTCCGTTCAATGCAAAGTTTCGACACGGCTGAGCGAAGCCCATTGAGCCAAATTTTCAGAGCTGATTGTGGACCAGTTGTGAGATTGCTGTTGGATTGAACCGGTTGAATTCATGAAGAAGGATGATGGGATGATGCAGCTTGGATTTTAAGGTAAAAGATGTCATGATGAGTGTCAAACCAAAAGAAGGGGATGTGACAGAAAATGAGTGTCAAACAGAAAGATACGTCTTCTGACTCTAAATAATGACAGAAAAGCTTTGCTCTAAAAGTGAATGGTAAGATGAACTCGGTTGAATGTGAGAAAACGAATGATATACAAGAATGAACAATGAGTCTTAGATGATGGGGAAACTCCTGAAGGACAACAGAACAACGAATGTCACTCGTATTTCTTCTTGTGATCCAACCAAATGTGTCCATGAGCTGTCATGTATCCTCTTGTATATATAAAGGCGAAACAATGTTAAAAATTCCACGATGAAAAACAAATGTCTGTATAATTGCAAATTAAAGTAATGTTTAATGTACGTATTGATATTTAAACAGAATTCTCAATGTGTTACATATAAATTTTATATCAAGGCTTTTCCTTGCACTTAAGCATACGAGTTGCTGTTGTTTGGTACGAATATGAGATGTGGCAAACATTTGAGCATCATTAAGTCTTCCCTGTTGCTTTTTTGCATAAATTTACCACTGCAAATAAACAGTTTCTTCATCAGCATATATATATATATATATATATATATATATATATATATATATTTTAAAGCATAAATCTAACAATTTAGGGATTTTTTTGCTTTAAACAAATAGCTTTTGGCCAGTGACACACACACACACAAAAATAAAAAATAAATAAAATAAATACATCCATACTTTGAAAAATGTCTCTGATAAAATGTAACGGTTTTGCGATATTTTTATTGGGAAAACACAAAAATGCTGATGGAGAACATGATTTTTTGCAGTGCATCCTGATGCCACAGTGCTCCCCATGTGACCAAAACCAAGTAGAAAAGGAAACCTGTAAATACTTGTAAAAACAGGGCAAACGCTCAGCCTGTCTTTGTCATTTGTGCCTGTCGCACATCATTTGCTTTCAGTGGTGCTAGACGGGAGGAAGTCTGTTAAAATGAAGACTAAAGACTTGACGATTCAAACCCGATGGGGTTTGTTCATCTCTCGGACCACGTGTCTGTGCGTTTGGGGTCATTTGCCTTGTCTTGTCTTCTACTGTAGCTTTATGCATTCAGTGAAATGCAATGAAATTAAATTATGTGACCTCATTTAAATTGTCTAGTGTTATTGTATCAGTCGCTGGGGCCGACCACACATGAAATCTGTGGGTGGTCTGACGTGTACAACCACAAAATGAACATTATGAATCGATACAACATCCTCCCAAACAAATTCTGGACATTGTCCATGAAAAGTCCCTTAGTGAAAAAATGTGATTTGTTTTAAAATGTCAAATGGTTAATTCTTAAATGCAACATAAAACACACAGAATGACGCAGAATGCAACAGAATCGTGGGGATATTGACCCGATCTTGTTGTTCTTTCCCTGGGTGGGCTTTCATGTTTTCCCACTTTACAGTGTATTTGTGCATGTATTTGCAGGTGTTGATGTTTAATTAGGCAGAACATTTCTCAGCATCATAATCTCTTACAAAAAAAAAAAAAAAATCAGACATCATTTACTCAACCTATCTGCATGACCCCCATAGAACTCAATTATGATATATATATTCCAAGTCATTCTTCACTGATTAAAAGCCCAATATGTAAGATTTTTGGATTAAAATATCCCAAAACCACTAGAACAATGTTATATGTTTTGTTGACTTGTTTACTTACATGTTTCCAAGAATGTTTAAATCCAGAGAAATAAGCAATTTTAACCAGGACATCATACCTGCGTTACCCTCGATTTCTGGCTTTATTTTGTAGAAACCAAGGAAACATGAAAGGCGCTTTAATATAGGGATGTCCAGATCCGATCATGTGATCGGAAATCGGGCCCGATCACGTGGTTTCAGACTCGATCGGAATCGGACGTTACCTCCCGATCAGGACTCGGATATGTATTAGGGGTGCAACGGTTCTCGGTAAAAAAATCAAACCGTACCGTATGGTTAAAATAGCAACGTGGAAAACAGACAGACAGAGTTCAAATAATGTACGTTTCAGTCGATGGATGCGCAAAACGATAATCAGAAAGCGTGGACAAAACAGTCACTCTTTGTAAACTGTTAACTGCGAGTGGCGTATGCTCTCATGTCCAGTCATTTACTCCGTCATCACCCGGGTGTTGATACAGGTGAGACCTGAACAGCACACGTTGTTATCTGTGTTTAAACTAACTCATTTAAGCCTTGCTGATTTAAACCTTCAAGAACACGACGCGAAAGAGAACTCGCACGCGCTGTGAGAAGATTTGTGTGCGCTCATCCGAAGCGCGTACACGCTTATTCCAGTCAGCGCGCAAATACTGAGTTCTCTTTCACGTCTTGCGCTTCAGCGGACAAATTCATACAAAATTATTTAAAAATGCCCGTCCTAGCGAGTATCCTAGCAAACATAGTCGGTTATGTCTTAAGTGAACGTATATTAGTCGAGAAAGACAGCGCATGTGGAACAGTATAGGTATGTAGCCTACTGGATTGTGCATGTCTTAAAGGGAGAAAAACTATTCCTGCTGCCTGTTTTTAATGTTAAATAAAACAACAAATAACAAAGAAATCACTTACTGCTCTTGACGGAATAGTATTTGTAACTTCAATAATTATTCATCTTTATTTATTTTATACAGTAAAGATAATATGCAGTGATATTTTATATTTGATTACTTTATCCATTTTCTGTACGTGAAAACGACTGTTAGATACCTGAAAAACCTGAAAAGCACTGTTCCTGGATCTGTTTTTTCGCTCTTCTTTATTCTTTTTCATGTATTATAGAAGTATCGGATCGGGACTCGGTATCGGTAGATACTCAAAATCAAATGACTCGGACTCGGACTCGAGGGCAAAAAAACGTGATCGGGACATCCCTACTTTAATATATATGTTTTATTAGACGAGGGAACAACTGTCTGGATACATTTATAGACAGAAAACTGATCATTGTTATAGAGCACAACACATTTAGTCTTATTGTTTAAATCTCGTTTTCTTAATTTTCCACGAGTACCATGTTTCACCATGCCATTTTTAAATGAATTGCATGCCATTTATCAACACAAGCCACCCAGCATTTATCAATATGATATTCTAAAATCGATCTAGTTTACTGCAGTGTGCAACAAGTGTCTCATGGCAGCGTTGAGCGAACGCTCAGAGTGACGTTATAACATCTTTTTCAACACACTCAAATGTATCTAAAGGCAGGAACACACCAAGCCGATGCCGACGAACTAGTGGCGACGAAAGCAGACTGCGGGGTTGGCTCACGTCGGCAGCGTCTGTGTCCAAAGTTGGCCTGACACACCAAACCAACGCTAGACAGCCGACGGCCAAGTAGCACGTCCGTTCTGCGTCTGCGTAAGATGTAATGCCTTTCCGTACCAGCAGGTGGCAGTAGGACCGACAAGCTCCAACGCCAATTCAACATGTCGAATTGGCCGAAAAATAGCCGACGAGGACCAACTTCAGCCGACGGTGTGGAACACACTGAGAAAACTTAGTCGGCCAACGAATAAAAACTGCCCGACGGCCGACCGTCTGCTTGGTGTGTTCCTGCCTTAATATGATAAAACAGCACTTCATAACCCCACATACGCTTGACCGGAAGAAGCAGAAGTGGCAACTGTGACAATAATAAAAGCTCAATCTCTGTCATCAAGCTACACCTTTGATTTGATAGGCGACCTCTAGTGGCAAAAAATTACATATTGTGCCTTTGACTTTCCCTCTGCTTTCCCTCAGCTATCAAGAGGACAGTTGTGGTCTAAAAGTTAGTGAGTCGGACTTGTAACCCGAAGGTTGTGGGTCAGAGTCTCAGTACCGGCAAGAAATGAGCAAAGCACCTAACTTCCTGGGTGCTGCAGCGAAAATGACTAACCACTGCTCCGGGAGTTTGTTGTGTGTTTAATACTCACTGCTGTGTGAGCGCACTTGGTTGGGTGAAATGCAGAGCACAAATTTCAAGTATTTGGCTACATATCATGTTGCTTTCCATAGCAAAATCCCTTTAAAGGTGCTAAAGAGGATGTTTTGTTTCATACATTTTTGCAATATTACTTGAAACTGTCTTTACTAACTGATAAAAGACTATTTATTAGGTGCACTGAAAGGAATAATATTAATATACATCATCTGTGCACGAGGTAGGACCTTAAAAACATCAGCCAATCGTTTATGAGATCATCGTGTAATCGATTGGCCCTCTGGCTTGTCAATCACTGCTGTGACATTCCTTGTGAGAGACGAGCGCGGATTGGCCCTCTGGCTTGTCAATCACTGCCATGACGTTCCGCATGCGATGTTTTTGTCCGGAGACGGGAGTAACAACTGCAGATTATGAGTTACCTGCGGTGAGTCCGACATAATGAATCCACTAACACGACACAGCGAATGCCGGTGGTAAACACTTGTGTTCCAATACTCGTGCACGAGTTTTGGGAGGCGTTCCCTCTAAAGGAGGGGGGTTGTTCTTACGCATGAGCTCATTTCAAAAACTCACTAACAGTCTTTCAGTCAGGACCACTTAAGTCAAAAATTACAAGAGACAAAATTTAGTCAATTTTTATTGGCATATTTGCTAAAGTTACAATTTGGTGGTATGAATCTGTTCTAAATTCCCCGTCCTTTCATGAGCTCCATGAAAGCCAAGACCGGGAACAGCAGCAGCTTCTGGGGACAACCTCCCATTTTTTAACTGGGAGAGCAGCAGAAAATCCCCCTATTGAGAACAGAGCAGGCATCAATGACAACAGAATGACACTGATTAAGTTACACACAAGTTTAAGGAGGAGCTGGGGAGGAGGTGGGTTGTAAGCAGCATGCAGTGGAAGCAGCCAAGCAAGCAGAGAGACGGAAGCTGCGTTTAAGTAATGCGCCTTATTTTAGAGTTGCCAATGGAGTCCATAGAAATTGGATCAGCTGATATGGGTGGGGTTGGAATTTGAGAATCAGCTGATAGCGGAGCTTGACTACAAGGCCTGCCTGAACTAACGCTTAATTTGTTTTCTCAGTCGACGAAAAGATCCTCTTTATCACCTTTAAGGCAAGGCATTTCACCTAGCTGCCATCTTTGAAGCGCCTCTCGGACAGCTATTTCAGTCATGCAAGTACAGCTCCTATCTCTTTGCAAGCTTATGATTACATTTTATATTTAAAATCACCAAGAAAATCTGACAATAACTGTCCGATTTGGTTTCTAAATGCTCAAATAATGACAAAAAAAATGCATTTTTCAGGCTGGACCAACCAATGAGCATGTGCAGTCCTAAGCGCGCATCACACTGTTGATAGTTTGATTATAAAGTATATTGAAACTGTAGACTATATAGATTCCATTTTCTTTGCACGACACATTAACATTACAGTACAAAATAGTTATTTTGGCATTATCCTGAACATAAACATTAATTTTATGCCATAGAATGGAAGAGAAGCGCAAACATGTCATTCTTTAGATTTTCCCAGCAAAAATGTCCCTTAACATAAAAATCAGCAGAGGTGCCCGATCCTTTTCCTGGAGATCTGCCTTCCTCCTGCAGCTCAAACTCCGATCAAACACAACTGAACCAGCTAATTAAGATCTTCAGGAGCACTTAGACAGGTTTGTTTGATCAAGGTCAGATCCGATCCTGCGTTCACGCCATGACGTAATTACCGTAAATAAGATGACGACACATGACACTGTACTTGTAGATGTTCACATCCTCAGATTCGGACTTCTACGTTTCTCCTAACTTCAAATTAAATCTGTAGTGGTCACGTGTTACAAGTTGTAGCTCTAAGAAAATTCTGAGACTAAAGTTGTATAACAAATTTCGCATGAAAATACCTTAAACTCTGTAGGTAGGTTGATCTCCAGGAACAGGAGTGGGCACCCCTGGTCTACAGGCTTTCACAGACATCCTAGGATGTTGGGGAAGGTCTTATTTTTTAACATTTCTTTAAAAGCTGTTCACACGTTGGCAATAAAAAAGTGATTATTACATGAAAACTCTTACATATAGCCCCTTTAACTAATTCTTTAACTTTGCCACAGACCTGTAACTCTGCTCCGGTGCACTCTGGGGATTAACATCCTTGTCATTTTTACCAGTAAGGGTCTGCTTGAATTTAAAGATCCCATAATGTATTTCACCCTGAACCTATTAGAAGACACATCAGGGGGCCTGTGGTCTCCATCCCCACACCAGCAGCACACAGAGGGAATCTGGCTCACACACTCCACACCTTTCTTCCCTGGATAATAGGCTTAAAGCAGCCGGACAAAGTAAACGCAGCCCGCAAATTCCATTCTGAGCTACAGACGACAGAAAGGAACGGGATCCAGGAATATTTTCACGCCAAGCTTGATCTGAAGAATACAAACCTCTGGAAGCTGGAGAGAAGCACAGATAATAGAGTGCTTCTCATGCAGGGATCGGCTTTTGTTGGCGATTCAGGTTTTGTTCCATTTTATAGAACTGAACAAAGTGAGATGGAAGTCCACTGTAGGTAACAGAGCTATTGAGATGATAAATATGTTCCAGTCAAGTGTGTGTGTGTGAGAGAGAGAGTTGAATAAAACTGTACAGTGGCCCTCACACACGTAAACACCATTAACCCTATAAAGTCTACTACTTTCTAAGGCCTCTATATGAGCAACATGATCAAAACGTTGCTGTTGTACACAATCATACCTTCTGTTGTCTCAAATCTTTAATGATTTTTATAAAGTAAACATAAGAATAACTTTTATATTGTTAGTAGTATTTCAAGATGGACACCTGACTGAAGCAGCTGATTATCCATACATCATTTTTGTAGAAAAAAAAAAAAAATGTTAAAATGTAAGTATCAAATATATACATCAGGCTTTTGATGAGCATTTATTGTTCATCTCTCAATCATCATTGCATTGCATTATATGTTTTGCCCCCCACAACAGAGCTTTTATCATAAAACTAAGCTTTTAAATATATTATTGGAAGATATAGAGTGACTGATATTTATATGCATTTTACGTAGTCTGCTATACTGTTATAAAGATCTCACTGATTTAAATTACATTATCAGAATGACATCTTTTTTGGACACATAAATACCAGCAACTGCACCAAAATGCATATTTTTTTCTCAGTTTGGGCCTCAAGTATGAGTTCTATATGAGCCAAAACATGCAAACCATGCAAAATGCCGCAAGTTTTTAATCAAAATGAATTTCACTTTTCATTTTTTTCAGTCACTTTTAAATCATCTGGGTGTCAAGGTGATTTATAGTGGATGAAGACAGTTCAACTGAAGTTCACACAGGTGTTCAAGCTGAATTATTTTATCATTCAAAACATTAAATCATTTTTTGAAATGTTTAGCTTGAAACGGTCCAGAGATCCCACACTTTTGGTAAAAAAGAATTTCCATGGCCTTTCCAGTCATTTTTGAATACCGGAAAATGATTAAAAAAAAACCCAGTAATGAATCATTTTGAAAGATTTTTGAGCCAGATTTACAGAGTCCTTGAAAAGTATGAACTCAAAAGTTCAATTTGCTTATGAATTGGACATCACTGTGGCACATGTCTATCTGAAGAAATATTTGTGGATTAGAGAAACTCCACGACTTTCATTCCTGGAAAACAAATTAAAAACACTCACAACATATTTTAATGACACATGTCTTGGTTTGGTACAAATGGGGGTGCAAAATTATAACTTTAATATACAGCCCAACTCACAATTTTCAACCTTTCTAACTAATTACAAGGTCTCATGAAAAAGTTTTGAAAAGTGTCTGATATTTCTGGGTTTTCCATGACTACAGGAACCCTATGGAAACCTGAGCTTGTGCCATGTTATAAACTCCCTGGTTTGCTCATATGGGATGTGAGAAGTAACATACATTGGTAAGGTATTAAAATAGGCAGATATTATGGTGAAGCCTCTATGTGTGTTGAAGGACTAATTTATATTCAGGAGTGTCCTAAATTGAGGAATCTCCAAGGCCGGCTTTGAGAAGGGCCAAATCTCAAAAATGACCCTAATAGAAAGTCAGCTCTCCTTAAAGAACTGGCTCACTGGATTCTCAGAAAACAGTAAAAAGAAAACCCAAACCCAAAAGAACAAAAGAAGTCTTTCTCTCAGTCCTTCGTTGGATTTGAAAACCAAAACTTGCTTTCTTCCTCACTTTCTTTTTTTTAACCCCACATTCTGAACACATACTCTCTCTCTCTCTCTCTCTCTCTCTCAATAATCACACTCATACCTTTAATTTTTTACCTGAAATGTTGTCAACAACCCATATAAATAGGTACCAGTCACTATGTCTTTGTCTAGCTTAAATTAAAATACCAATGAGGCATGCAAATTCAAGAACCGATGACAATTCATTTCAAGGTCAAAGGAGTTTATTTTCAGTCACATACAGATATTTATATTACATACACAGTACCTTTAAAATGTCGGGTGCTAACAGCAATTCATAGTGCTGTTTAAATCTTTAGTTTTTATTTTTAATTTTTTTCTCCCCAAACCATCTCATCTTATCTTGCATTTGTAGAATCATTTGATTTGAACAACAGCCTGGAGCAGGTGTGAAAATGGCGTTAGATGTCAGAAAGCACTGCGTAAAGAACCACAGCCTCCATCTTAAACTCTCAACAGAATGGCTCACTGACAGCACAGAAAGAGATAGATGGAGAGAGAAAGAGGCTTAAAAATACCATCTGAGTCAAAATGAAACCATAAAGACTTGATTGAGTTGAATGTCACCATGAGACTCGTAACATTAACTAGTACACAGTGTGAATTCATGATTAGAAAAACAATTCATTGTTCATCCACAATTAAAGAGTTTAGTTATTGCACTACTGTGATCGCTGATACTGAATAACCTTAGAAAGAAGGAACGAAGGAGAAAAAAATAAGGGAAGAATGAAAAAGAGGGGAAAACAAAATGAAGATGGAAAAAGATAGAGAGGACAGAAAGGGAAAAAAGGAAGAAAGAAGGAAGATGTAAGGAGAAACAAGGAAAGGAAAAAGGCAAAAAAAAAAGGAATGTAAACAAAGAAATGAATGGAAAGGAAACAAAAAGCAAGAAAGTAAAGTGATGGATGGAGGGAAGGAAGGAAGGAAGGAAGGAAGGAAGGAAGGAAGGAAGGAAGGAAGGAAGGAAGGAAGGAAGGAAGGAAGGAAGGAAGGAAGGAAGGAAGGAAGGAAGGAAATAAAGTGAGGGAATGACAAAGGAATGAAGGAATAAAAGTGAAGGAAGGAAGGAAGGAAGGAAGGAAGGAAGGAAGGAAGGAAGGAAGGAAGGAAGGAAGGAAGGAAGGAAGGAAGGAAGGAAGGAAATAGGTTTGAAGAAAGAAAGGAAGGAAAGTGAATGAAATAAAGTGAAGGAAGGACAAAGGAAGGAAGGAATAAAAGTGAAACAAGGAAGGAAGGAAAGGGAAGGAATTAATAAAAGTGAAGGAAGGAAGGAAGGAAGGAAGGAAGGAAGGAAGGAAGGAAGGAAGGAAGGAAGGAAGGAAGGAAGGAAGGAAGGAAGGAAGGAAGGAAGGAAGGAAGGAATGAATTAATAAAATTGAAGGAAGGAAGCAAGGAAGGAATTAAAAGTTAAGGAAGACAAATGAAGACAGAAAAAAAGGAATAAGGAAGTAAGTAAGGAAGGAGACAAACAGGATGAAAGAAAGAAAGTGAAATTGAAAAATAAAGGAAAAGACATGGAAAAAATAGGAAAATAGGAAAAGAAACAAGATTAATGGAAAGAAAAAGCAAATAGAAGTAAAGGAAGAAGTTAAAAGAGAAAAAGAATAAGGGAAGGAAGAAAGGTAAACAGGAAGAAAGGAAGGATGGAAAGGAAACAGATGGGGGGACAAAGGCAAGTGATGAAAGTAAACAATAAAGAACTAAGGAAAGAAGAAGAAGGGAAAAAAGCAAGGATGGAAAGGAAAGGCAACAAAGAAGGAAAGTGAATGAAGAAAAAGGAAATAAGGAAAAAAGAATATGGGAAGGAAGGACTGGAACTAAACGTAAGGAAGAAGGAAAGTGAAGGGAGGAAAAAAGAGGAAAACAGGTCAATGGTTCAGGATGTAGTGGTCTGTATTGCTCAGAGTGTTTCCTTTGATTGCAGTGACACAGATTCATCAACTGTACATTGTTGTGCAGATTGTTATGAAACTTCATACTAAAATATTACATTAAATATACCTTGATTTCAAACATAACATGACAGAAGTGTACACTGGAGCTGCTGAGCTGTTTCTCGTGAACATGCATTCATCTGATGAACATACAAGACTGCATAATGAACAGGGTTTAAACTGGACTAAATAACAGATACAATCAAAACCTTAAAAAACAAAACCTGGGGATATTTTACAATTCTGTTAAGGCCACCATCTCGACCAATCAGTTTGAGTTTAAATGATGACATCATAATAGCACATTGTTAAATTACATCATTTCCATTCGTTCGTTCCCGGCTCACAAACTGCACCGCCACTGTTACGAGACAAAGTCAAACTCTACAATACAGCACTTACACCACACCCGCAGCTTTAACACTCAGTACTTTACCCACAATGCAACAGTAGTGGCATCCCGCGTATATCACCGCTCTCGCAGGTTTATAATGGTTTCAGAAGCAGCATTATAACATTGTGAAAAGTACAAACATTCAATGTTGACACCTACTTTACTCAAAAGCCATTCTGAGAAATCAATCCCAAAGTTTTTTTATTTGAAGCACCATGGGAGAAATGCAGACTCCTGGGCTGAACCTCTTTTACGAGGAAACCTTAGAATTTGAGTTGATATATCACGTTAACGCTTTGAGCTGAGTTTAAGTGATAACAACTGGTTTAAGTGATGCGAAGTTCAAAATGGATAACTGAGACTATGAATTAACCCTGTGCGCGACCCAACAGATATGAGGGTCCTTTCGTCGAAAAATAACCTGTATAAAATGCAAGATGCCACACCACATTGTTGTCCGTCTATTCTAAAATGAAATGTAATCAACAAATTGGAAACACAACGCAACGGTTTACAAGTAATATTGAATTCTAACTACTGAAATACAAAAGCTACTGTATGTAGTGTCCACCCTGTTGTAAAATCATCAGCAGCCATATTGAATTATTTTGCAGAGACTGGAGACCTCCCAGAACCCCTCTCTGTCCTCTAGAGATGATATAGCCTATTACTTTGTACCATATAAGGTTTTTTGATGTTGATTGTTATGTCGAAAATGTCTGATTAGGTTGGGAAACTTATAATAATGATTATGCAAATAAAATAGGATTTTTTTTTTTTTTTATCAACATTCTGAAGTTTTATGTTTGAACTTAATTCATATATTCAGCTCTAAAAGTGTCAGAAGGCTAGAATATATAATCACACTTATAGGGTCAATATTTGATGTTAGGGGTGATAAATGCATGTGATTGTCATAAAACAAAAATTCAATTGAACACAATTTGTTAACTGATAAACAAACTTCAGCATGTACTTAGAGGTACACTATGAAACTTTTTTGTTCAAAATTAACAAAATGTAGTTAATTTATAATAATATAATGTGTTTTTGTCGTACCCTGATTCACCACAGTAAGCCTATTATAGTTGTTTATATTTTAGACCTGACAGGATGGTTTTCGCGGGGTTTTTTCGTACATACAAGTATGTTACTCGCCCGTTCTTGTCTCGCCATAACGGTAAATAAGAGAAAAGTTGCTCTACATTGACGCGTGAGTGTTAGTTTTCACAACGAGAGTGAAAGTTTGACACGGAGCATAAGTCTTCAACCTGCGTTGAATCACCCGTTTAAAAAAACACCAAACCCGAACAGAGAGTCTGTTGGCAAAAAGAGAACGCGACTGAGCAAAGTCCTTTTCAAGGAAAGTCTGTTCACTCGGCGGCCATATTTGCAACGCCTCCCGCCAGCTATTTCGGGCATTCAAGACCAAGTCCTATCTATTTGAATAGGGGAAATCCAGAAATCTTAAAAAATAAATAAATTAATTAAAAAAAAACTGCTGGGCGAAGTCAAACAATATATTTCAAATCAGCAACAAAATCTGACATGAAATGTCCTACTTACGCTTAAATAGCGTTAAAAACCTTCTTTTCCCGGCCAGACTAGCCAATGCGCATGTGCAGTTCTAACGTGAGTCTAGGGTTTCTATGGGAACTGGAGCTTCTAAGGCAGTTGCAGTGACGCAATGACTTTATCAATCAGCGATTGGCTCTTTTACTTAGAAAGCGGGACGTGTTCCGCCATATTGCGCGTTGTAGTTTCTCCCATTCATAAGTAGTGAACTGTCTTTCTATATCTATAATCTTTGGACAGAGAGCTCGTTATAAAACGAATTAACATTGGTTTGGCTTCTCTGAGATGGTTGTAAATGTCTTTGAAATGTTGTAAACAAGACATGGAGATGGTGTTTTTATTACTCTAAAGGTGAGTAAGGTATGTTATTGAACAGATAAATTGCCATTTGTAGCTCTCTAACAGAGTTCATTGTATTTTGAAGGGTCATTTTATTATGGGTTGTTATGGCGCTGTGCTGGATATTATTTTTTAAGGAAGTTCTTGTCTATTCATGGGTATGGCTACAGTAACTTCTTCAGCTTAAGATCCTTTCAATCTAAACTGGTTATATCTCTATATAGTAGTGAATGTTTTGAGAGCAGTATGATAACCATATTCATCCGCACAGTCACGCAGAGCCGAAGCACAACCAAAATAATATATTTTTTTTTTTCTGCAAAAATGCATGGTTTTGTTTTTTAACCGCTAGACAGTCAAAATATATACATAGTGTACCTCTAAGCAGAATCAGATAAACATTAACATGCAATGCCATATAAATGTGTTATTAAAAATACAAATAACTTAGGCTAATTAATAATAATTAAATTTTATCCACAAAAAGAGTGTTTCTGAGTGAGAATGAGTTAGAAAATGAGAGCTTTGTTACATAAACAAACCAAAAAATCATGTGTATTTCATCCCTTTATTAAAATGTTTAGTACACGGATCAAATTGGACAAATACAGGTACAAAACAAAACCGTACAACTTAAATATTATATGTTCAATTTACTGTGTACTTCATAATGTATATTCAATGAAGCTAAACTTTACCTAGTAGTACTAAAAACATCAGCCATGTGTGTTTGAAAATTTAAACTACATTAATCGTCTTTTTAAAAATGGAACAATTAAATGTGAGGAGGGGGGTGAGGGTTACATTGGAACAAACAGTGGCCCCTAAGCGTATATGAACATTTTAGACATAAAAAATGCATGTAACAAAATATTAGTGGCATTTTTTTTTTTTTTTCCAAACAAAGATCAACCTAATATGTAAAAATTAACACTTTGGGGTGTCAAACGTTAGTGGAACATGTTCATAGTTTAATGTGATGAACTACATCTGTGTAAACTTGAGGAGAACTGACTTTTAGTGTGATGTAAATGCCCAAATACTGTTTGAGGCCACTGTAGTTCTCAGATCTGGGGCTTATAACAGATTTTTGTCCAGGTGCCTTTTTTTTTCTTTAACATATAGTGACTTTAAATCACACTTGGATACAAGAGCCAGATCTCTAAATCTATATGAATAGGGGATTGTGGGATTGGGTAAACAGACCTGACACATCCGACATCACCTGGAACACCTCTACCAGAGCCGTCGCGTTTACTGTACTCGTGTTTTTGAGGAGGAAACTGCATTATTTCAAAGGCACTTCCCAAATCCGACAATAAACAGGTTTAATAATAAACTCCAGCTGTGAAATTTAGGTAGTAAGCACGTTGATTCCCTTCAGACAACACAAAAATATGAGTTTCGAGATGAGATTTACTTTGCGTGGATGTGAACAAGGAACAAAAAGTGAAGATGAGGTGCATGCTCTCGACTTAGTTAGACACACACCTTTCAAAGGTGAAGTTGAAGCATGCAAGGCTGTCGCAGAGAGGGCGAGTTTCACAAACACGAAGGAAGGGCTGTTGAAAGTCGGAAAATGACAGCAACCGTGCTTGTACCCCCCAATGGCTTCCTTTAAAGCAGCCTCAATTCCTGTCGAGTGACAGATACGCCCACATTCACCGTTAGCTCCTTAAATGTTATATAAACACAGTTATCTATATTTGTATATGTTATAATTAGCTTAATTACTTTTTTCTCTGACCATGCAAGACTACAGGCAAAGGGAAACGGGTGATTAGCTGTAATGTGGCAAGGTGTGCAAATACTCCCTCTACTGGCCGTCAGTCCCACTCTGAGAACACCTCACAACTGTACACAATTACATATATACAAAAGATAGGGGGCGCCATTGTACATATTAGTATTTTACCTTACGAGGAGTCGCACACAGACACACCTGCCCATCCGAAACCAGTTGGGAGTTTCGGCACAAGCAAAATAAAATCATCTGATCGAATATAGTACAGTGCTCTTAAAAATAAAAGCCCACCCTGCCACATCGACTGAAGCACAGAAAATCGCAAGGTAATAGATATCAGCCAGTCAATGTACACTTTACAGAGATGCCCGATTAGGACCTTTTTTTTCTCTTTTCTTTTTTTGACGTCTCGTTTTTTTTTTTTTGGATGCCATATGAGGGGATTAAAAGCAAAGCAACTAGTGAAGATTCATTAATATACATATTCAGACGTTTCTTTGAATGAAAATGCATACTTTGTCATCATTTACTCATTATTTTACGCATATATTAACTAATTTTTTTATTTCGTTAATTACATTTTTTTCAGAGGTTTGTGGATTTGTACTCGGTCGGGGTCGCGGTGGCCGTTCACCTTCTGAAGAACATGGGGTTGCGCAGGCAGGCGGTTAGTCACCTGCAGCACCCCAGCGGTCCGGCGGAGGTCTCCAGGCTGCTGTCGGTATCGGAGGCCAAGGTCTGGTCGGTGGACATGGAGGAGATGTCGTTGACGGAGGAGGAGGGGGGGAGGCTCTCGCTGCTGTTCATGGCTGCACCTGCGCTAAGGGAAGTAACGGGGAAAAACGGTTACAACGAAAAAAGTAGAGCAGCCACAGTGCCCTCTACAGGGCTAATAGATACTACAAGCAGAAGATCAAATATCAAAAAGTACAATAACAACAAAACGTGTACAAATAACCCACAGGGATGAAAGTGGGGTCTTTAAGGGTGGAGTCCATGGACTGAGTCGGCTCTGAGGTGATATTGTAGGATGTTGAGCCACATTTTTTGTACAAATGCTAACAGATGACCATCCTGAACCCTAAGAACAGAATGTGACTATAGACTATTTTTACTTTATTTTTTACTATATTATTTTCTTAAGATATATAAATATTTACTTTGTCTTTTTATACCAAAAATTAGAGTAGAGACACGCACATATATACACATCTCTCTCTCTCTCTATTAAATATGACTCTAAACTACATGTATTAAAAGATTTTATTTAAAATATTTAAAGGGTTAGTTCACCCAAAAATGAAAATAATGTCATTTATTACTCACCCTCATGTCGTTCCACACCCGTAAGACCTTCGTTCATCTTCGGAACACAAATTAAGATATTTTAGTTGAAATCTGATGGTTCAGTGAGGCCTGCATAGGGAGCAATGATACTTCCTCTCTCAAGATGATTTATATAGTGATGGCCGATTTCAAAACACTGCTTCAGGAAGCTTCGGAGCATAATGAATCTTTTGTGTCGAATCTGCTGTTCGGAGCACCAAAGTCACATGATTTCAGCAGTTTGGCGGTTTGACACGCGATCCGAATCACGATACGCTGATTCATAACATTCCGAAGCTTCCTGAAGCAGTGTTTTGAAATCGGCCATCACTAAATAAGTCGTTATTTTTGGGGTTTTTTGGCGCACCAAAAATATCCTCATCACTTTATAATATTAATATTGAACCACTGTACTCACATGAACTGATTTAAATAAGTTTTTAGTACCTTTATGGATCTTTAGAGAGGGAATGTCATTGCTGGTTATGCAGGCCTCACGGAGCCATCGGATTTCAACTAAAATATCTTAATTCGTGTTCTGAAGATTAACGAAGGTCTTACAGGTGTGGAACGGCATGAAGGCAAGTAATAAATGACAGAATTTCTGGGTGAATTAACCCTTTAATTTAATTATTAAAGAATATATATATATATAAATAATACACACACCTCTCTCTCTGTATATTACTCTGTAGTAAAAGTTTTTATATAAGGTAACTTAAATTCTTTTTAAGTGTATTAAATGTATTCTAAAATGTATATGTGTGTATGTTACTCTAAACTAAATGTATGAAAATAATTTAATTAAATAATTTAATTTAATGTACTTAGTCATTCTAAATATTCTAATATATATATATATCATAAAGTAGACAGCTACATGATTATAATATTAATTATGTGGCAGAAACTGTGAAGCATTAGTTAGGTTCATATCCCAAACATGAGTAAATCACTAGTTACACAATCTTTCTACATGCAATGAATGTAAAAAAAATGAAATATGAGTTATGCCACTAGGTGGCGCTAACGCTCTACAAGAAGAAATAAATACAGGCTCCTGCAAAAAGGACAAATTGTCCCTATTTTTCATCATCAGGTCTGAGAGTTGCACTGGCTGCCCTATAAATCCACAACCCAGAAATCCTTGAATCCTTCACCAAATCTGTTTCAGCACAGAAGCTCTGCCCATTCCAATAACAGGCAAGAAGATTGCTTTTTGATAAAAATCAAATGCAAATAACCCCTTAAACGGCTTTCTACGATAAAATTACAAGCTAATTTACTTGATTGACGGGCTACATCTTTCATTTTAATAGAAGGCAGCTCTTTAATGCCAATTCAGTGCTGTGAACATGATTTATAATAACTTTATACCACACTGCCCACATCCTCATTTGAGATTAACATTTCAAACATGCAATTTTGAAGCGTGACTGCAGAGTAAAGCTGGAACCAGTGGTTAAGGTGAAAAAATAATGGCAATATGATAAATGATGAAAGCAGAAGCTACCCTTTAAAATGAGAAGAAAAAATGAAGAGGGTGGGTGACATTGGCTCAGAAAGGGTTTTTTATTGCTGTCAGCTTTATGGTTACTGTCTCTCTTTCAGCCTCTCTCTCTTTCGCTCTAGAATTGTGCCAGACCAGCAAAATGTGATAGCTAGTTACATGTCACATCACACTGAGAGCATCAGTGAGCCTTACGGCACAGGCAAACAAGAATTTTTCCACAAACACTATAGAAGATGGGGGAAAACCTCCTTACATTGCCCATAATTCTCTGTTCAACAAGGCTGCATTTCTTTAAAATCAGAAATACAGCAAAAACAGAAATACTGAAATATTATTACATTTTAAAATATCTGTTTTCATTTTTTATTTATTTCAAAATGTAGTAATATTTCAAATATTTTGGCTTGACAAAGCGAACTCTCAGGAAAAGTTCGCTCCAGCTGCTAAACACCTTCGCACTACCATTGGTCCATGGCGATAACATAGTAGGCGGTGTACGCTGAGGCTCCACCTTCTTTCACACGGAGCTCTTCTCTGACTCATTTCATCTGTTTGAAGGGGCTTTCACTGCCAGTTTACTTCAAAACAGTCAAAATTGACTAGTTTTAGCTACTTTCAACTGAAAGCAATTGGCAACACTGATGATAGTGATGATGATTTACCTTGGATTTGAGCGAGAGTAAGCCTGCAGTGTATTCGCGTGTTGCGAGTGCAATCTGAGCGGCAAAAGATCGGGGCCTTAAAGGGGCTGTATGTAGAATTCAGAAACCCTTGTTATTAGCAACACTGGTGTCCATTAAGTGAACTGCAGCCAGCAACTTATTGCTCTTGCTCACAGGCGACACACACGTAACACACTGAAAAATATTATTTTTGCTGCTTTATCAATTTACTTAATTAAAATGAGCTAAAGCAACACAAGTATTGAAGTTTACTTAATCCATTTGTGTTGTTATTACATGAATGAATTTTGTTCCATTAACTGAAAATGGGCGGTGCTTGTTAGTTCCCAGCATGCATTGAATATGGCTGGATAAAGAGAGAAAATGTTTAAAAATTTGATGTTATTTATGTTTTGCAGTAAGATGAAAACTGGGGATGCTTGATAGTGTTTAATAGTGTTCAGTGTTCACTTATATTGCAATTATTAGAATGTTTTAAATTTCACTGGGTTACCATTGTAGAGAAGAGAGGGGCATTTGCTTAGGCTGTGGACTGGTGCTTCATATTCGTGCACGAGTTTTGGGAGGTGTTCCCTCGAAATGAGCTGTGAAGGAGGGGGGCTGTTCTTACGCATGCGCTTATTTCAAAAACTCACTAATAGTCTTAGGTTTCTCAGTTGTCGAAAACATCCTCTGTATCACCTTTAATTGGGTCATTTAAAAATTACTTAATTTCATCATGTTGAAGTTACATTACCAAATTATATTTGTATAATTTAATTGATTCATGTGGGACCAATGTACACTATTAAATCATGTAAATTAAGCACACTTTTTTTCAGTGTACAGATTGTCTTCACTGGTTTTCTGCATATCTCGATCTCAAAAAGTTCTGCCTTTCAACTCCTCTTTTTAGATTGACCAGGTTTTTCTTTACCCACAATTCATACACTGTAAAAAAGAATTGTTGGTTTAACTTAAAAAAATAAGTTACCTGGTTGCCTTAAAATTTTGAGTTCATTGAAATTAAAAATTTGAATTAATACAATGAAGGCGATAGGTTTAATCAACAGAAACTCAAAATATTATGTCATCTGAACCACATTCATTATCTATCTAAGTTGATTTGACAAAAGAAAAAAAGAGATAAATAATGAAAATATTTTTTTTTTTACAATGTACTAGCGCCCATCACAGTAAACAGCATCATGACATGTATATCCCAAACATGCGATTTCAGTGACTGTTTGGGTGGAAAAATAGACTTTCAGCTACATCGCTCTGATCTCACTTAATAGAATCCTCCAGTCATCCCCCACAAAGGACACCTCCAGCGTCCAAGAGAGACCACCATAAATCTCGGGTTTATACTGCAGGATGGAGCTTCTTAAAGCGCAGCATCTCTGACTCCCAGACCCTTAATAAAACAGGAAGGGAATGAGGATTTATATCCAGCATCGATTTTCAACCCCAGTACAGTTCTGTGGCTTTAACCAAACACACTGAATCACTGTTTAGTACAGGACGCCACATCAACAACAGTCCACTGCAGGTGCAGGACATCTATAAACACGAGTCTTCAAGAATTCTCATTCGTCAAAAGATTTCCAGCTTGTTTATAGGCATGTGATCAATGCGTGTTGGAAATAACCCACCATGTACCTGTCAGAAAAATGCAAATAATACTTTTTCATAAAACGTACTCAATAATTACACTTATAAACCACATATGTGGGAATTTGTAAAACCATAATTTGTAAAGTTTCTTTAAAATCATAAATGTGTGTTCATGAAAAGTGCTATACAATTGAACTGAATATGTGATTTTCTACACACGCGACTCAACACACTAACCCACACTGCTGTGAAATACGGAGCTGCATTGCGACTGCTTTCTTCAGCACAAGCACTTAATTACAAAGGGGGAGACGGACTGAGAGAGAGAGAGAAAATGAGGCCAGAAAAAGATGGACAACTCATGCAAAATGAATTCAAACATCCCAGCAATATCACAAAACATAAGCAGCTAGAAACCAATAGATCATTGACATGATCGGATGTTAACAAGTGAATGAAATGACAGTGAACGGGAAGAACTTCAGCTCGTGTCACTGTCTGTCACCTTCTCAGTGCTGCAGGACTGCAGACATGCAACACCGCACCAATGCAAACACCCATACATGTGCTGCCCTCTACAGGTCAAACAGAGACACTGCAGGCTGCTGATGACTCCACATCCCACAAAACTGCACGAAAATGCCTGTTCATTGAGTGAATTAGCATATTCTTAATGCGAACTTAATCCTAGAAATATTTCAGTGTTGAATGAACTATGTTTTTCATATCAGACATCATGGACTCCAGCCTTAATTATGAAACATGTATACATATACAGTGGCAAATATACAATCAGATATACATACATTTTTAAAAGTTAACCCAGGCCAGTTCCTAACATTTTAGCAATGTTTTAAACTCAAGCATTCATTTGCTTAGTTTTTTTTGTTAAAATTATACCATTAATTGGATATTTTTACATTCATATAGCATTTATATGGTCCAAAGGAGAAAAAAAAAAAAAAAAAAAACACAAAATGTGTCCTTTGCTAAGCTCTGCCCCTTGGTTATAGTTGCTAACCAAGCAAGCTTAATGGAATTTAAAATATGCTCATAAAGTGGTATATTGTGGACATTTTCAATTGATAGAACTGTGTATAAGTTTATCCAAGCTCACAGATCCTCCATTGACTTACATTATACAGTGTGTGCATAATTATTATGCAAGTGCATTAGTATTACATCTACGGTGGCCGAGAGAGCTCAACGCGCTGCAAATAAAGAAAACATCTTCATCAGTTTGACAACACACGCGCTGCAAACTCCACAACACTTACAAATAGACAAACGCGCTGCAAATAAAGAAAACGTGGAGTTTGCAGCGCGTGTGTTGTCAAACTGATGAAGATGTTTTCTTTATTTGCAGCGCGTTTCACTATTTGTAAGTGTTGTGGAGTTTGCAGCGCGTGTGTTGTCAAACTGATAAAGATGTTTTCTTCATTTGCAGCGCGTTGAGCTCTCTCGGCCACCGTATACATCCTTCTCATGGGTGCGTTCACACTTGTCATGTTTGGTTCGATTAAAACGAACCCTGATGCGATTGCTCTGTTAGTGCGGTTCATTTGAACATATGTGAACGCTGCCGATGCGCACCAAACAAGCGGACCGAGACCGCTGAAAAGATGGGTCTCGGTCCGCTTCCAAACGAACTCTGGTGCGGTTCGAATGATATATGAATGCAACACGGACCAAAGACATGTAAACGAACCAAAAACAAGAAGACGAGACCCTAAAAAGGACAGAATCCTCACGCATGTTGTTTTTTCTTGTCATAGTCGCGAGTTTGCCCATCACAGGCATCAGACGCGCGTCCACGCAGCAGATCATTTGTGTGTGTGATGGAGGGATTCCCGCCGCTGTTTTGACTACTTTGCACATTTTATAAGCTCTTCACGAGTTCCCAGCAGGCCAAAATACCATCAAGCTTAAGCACATTTACCTCAGCAAACAGCATTGTTTTGGATGTTCGGCAAGTTCCGTCTCAAAATAGGCAATACGTCATAAAATCCGACCAGTCAGGTTATGAATGTATCCCTATGCCTTTAGGTTCGGTATATTTTGGTTCGGTGATAAAATTGCCAATCTGAACGCTAATCGGACCAGGACAAAATGTTTTTTTTTTCTTCTTCTTTGGTCCGGACCAAACGAACCGATCTACAAGTGTGAATGCACCCTAAATTCTGACTTTTCCATGTGAAATAAAACTCTTTTTTGGCGCAACTTATCTATAAAAGAAAACCTGCTTAATAATTATGCACATCTGAATATAAGTCTGTTTTTCACTTCCAGCCCTCTTTAATACTTATATATATAACTTATAAATGATTATATACAAAATTAATAGTAATTATTAAGATTGATGTGGCTTGGAATTGATAAAATGTGCTTGACAAAAATCGATTTGCATAATTATGTACGAACTGTAAACGAGATGAAGCTTGCCTGAGAAAATGGGGGGCTGGATTAGTCAGTAACATTTTAAGGCGGGGCTTAGCAAAGGATCAATTGTAACTCTTCAAGTGAAAAATAGGCTAAATTAAATACAGTGTTATTAAGTGATTTCTTAAAGATGCTGTAAGATTTTTTGGTGTATACCACAAATAAAATTTCCCGACAATCTGACAAAATGTAATACATCTCCTAATTCACAGTCTCAACCAAAAACTCTGGGAGAGGCCCATGTTTTTTAGCCAATCAAAAACACTCTCTGCCTGTCAATCAGCATGCACTTCAGTTGACATCTCTTTGGGGGCGGGGCTTTATGACGTAATTATCTTAATTAAAAGATTACGGCTTGTAAAAAGCGATCACATCCTCATAGAACTTATAATTACAACTTGTAAACTGGGAATATTCTGAGCGCTCCAACTCGACTTCAACAGCCATAGTAGAGCATAATTCTGAGTCCGAGGATGCGAACAGCTCCGAATAGAACGTCATGTGTAGTCACCTCGGTTACTACGACATGATGTGAACGCAGCATTTGTTCAAGTCAAAGAATAGCGGTAGTGGCTGAAATCGCTTACAGCACCTTTTATTAATGTCAGCAAAGACTACAACAGACAACATTGTCAAAATTACAGATTACCAACATAATGAAAAACTAGCACATAATCACACTCAAGATGTGTTTTATTTGAGTCACACGGACGAGATGAGAGGGGGACAGGGACAAATGGAGCAGTCACAATGGGAGGGTTTCTCATAAACAGCTGAAATCACTTTAAATTGACTTACAGAAGCATAGCTTATGCACAGAGAGTACCTGAGGGAGAGGGCTGTCCCTTCACCACACCATTCTTTGTTCTCTCCTCGAAGTTCATCACCTCTTTATAAATGAGCTCTGAGCCAGAGAGAAACACAGGTGGAGAAAAAGAGAGAGAAATGAACACGTTTAGAGCTAATGAGCTCAAAATCACACTTGGTTTATAAGAAACCAACAAAAAACAAGACAAGGAAAAAAAATGAACAATTACTTGTAGATTATTATCCTAGTTCCTATTCTAGGATAGAAACTAATTGGCTCAGTATAAAAACAAGTGGCGGCCATGATTAAAAAACAACCGTGTGCATGTCTACATTTGGAAATATTGGAAGTAATATTAGGAATTTCGCTGTTTTATCTTTAGGAACTTCAAAAGATAAAACAGCGAAATTCCTAATATTACTTCCAATATTTCCAAATAATGTTCATTTTCATAGAGCGGGCCAATATCGTGACGTTTATTTAAAATCAATCGAGAGAAGCAGATATCGTTATCGTGATAAAATACGATTAATCGTGCAGCCCTAATTTAATTTGACTTGACATTTGATATTCAACAGTATCCTTGACATTTATTCAACAGTGCTTTTGATCTGCCTGCATTGACACTATTCTTTAAAAGGAAAAATGATATACCAATTATCAATGTAAAGCTGCTTTGACACAATCTGCATTGTAGAAAGCGCTATATAAATAAGGGTGACTTGACTTGACTACATGCAGAGAGCTCCATATGTAAGCCTACCTTTCCATTCATCAATCGAGTGTTCCCTCTCATCTAGCTGCTTATCATAGATCTGTGGAGGAGGCTGAGACAGAGAGAGAAAGAGGAACACATTTAATCGTTACCCCAACATTATCATAAACATTGAGTGTCTTATGTCTTAAGCTTTATCATCTTTAATCATAAAGACAATCTTCTTACAATTCAACTCATCAATTCAATTCTTACAGTTAAAAAAGAATCAAATCTCATGCTTTATTCATCAGGCAGTATATGTACTTATATTTAGTGTTTAATAATGTCTAAATATAGCACATCTGCTCCTGCAAAGTCACTTATTTGATGTAATGATGTTCATCTTGCATAGATCTTGATCAGAAAACAGTATGAGGGAAAACAGTATTTGTAATGTTAAAACATCAGGGTTAATATGTTACATTATAGTGTTCATATTATAATATATTGAGTGAATTACATGTCTATTAAATTACTTTATTGTAATTAATAATTTTTGCATGAAAAATAACATGAACACTGTAATGTAAAGTGTTACCACCATTTGCACATGCAGCTGACATGTTCAACAGTAAGAACTTAGTAAATAAGGACCAAACACCACCATTAGTAAGACAGAAAATCAGAGAAAAGTCTGCAGGTTTAGGATCAAGACAGAGACATGAGAGAGGCTGTGTTTCAGAACCTAGTGAGCAGCCTAACTAGACTGCATTTTGGGGCTTCATGGATACATTGACGATCAAATCTATCCTCAGCAGCATTTTCAGGCATTTAAATGTTCAAACTGAGCATTTTTTGGGGCATCCACATGTGATTCATTTCAAATGCTCCAGTGTTGATGCCAAAAATGCTGTCTAGGTAGGCAGCTCACTAGGTTTTGCGACAAGCCAGAGAGTCGAAGAAAGATATAAAGATACAAAGAGAAAGAGAGTGATTAAATGGCAGTGAAAGGATCATTATGGGAAAACGAGGTTCCTCAACACAAAATAACCTGCATAATTAATTTACAGTGTATTAGTTTTATATTTATTTCACAAAACCCACAGGTGAGTTATTTGGTTACACTTTATTTTACAGTGCCGTAGCTACATAGTCACATTACTATTGTAAGTACATGTAGTAACGTGTAACTTCGACACTGTAAAATAAAGTGTTACCAGTTATTTTAATGCCTTTACACTAAGTAAATATTTCTAAGGCTAGGTCTACACTAATCCAGATACATAAAAAAAAATGCATCTTTTTCTCTGTTTTGGCCTTCCATCCACACTGAGATGGCATTTGTCCTGTGAAAACTGAGCTTTTTGAAGATGCTCTCCCAAATGGATCAATTTGAAAATGCTGTTTTCGTGTTGTAGTGTGGACTGTGAAAACAGAGGAATTTGAAAACAATGACACGTTTAGTCATGTGACGCATATTGTACGATAGATTTGTTTATACTAGGGCTCGGTGATATGGCAAAAAAAAAAAAAAATCAGAACGATTGACCGATTCACGATTTCGATTTTTTTAATGTTTAACTAGTCAACTTAAAAAAGTAACATTCTCTTTATTAACAATCTTATAAAAAAAACATGCATGACATATAAAGGCAACTTATCTACTATTATTAACAGCAAATGCTTTGTAAAAACAGAAAAGAACAGTTTTCAGCCTGTCACCATCATGCAAACATGAAATATCAAACATACAGTAGTAGTTCTTTACAGGTTTTTGCATTCCACTGTGCTATTTTTCCAATTGTTTTTTGGCTGTTGCACTCGTGTCTTGCGTCTTTTGCAGGATCTCACCTATGAAATGGCATTCTAAAAACATGGAGCTCAAGTAAAAAAAAAAAAAAGTTTAACTCACATCTAATAACTTTTTTCCCCATTCCACTGCCCACGTCTCTTTTTTTTTTAACGCATTTCTGAGTGAACAGCCGCTTAAGACTAGCGATGTGTTCTATGTTCATAGAGCGTCACACGAGAACGGTTAATCAGGCGAACCATCATGTTGTCGGATCATTTTCTTGTCTTAAAGGGATAGTTCACCCAAAAATTAAAATTTACTCACCCCAGGTTGTTCCAAACCTGTACAAATTTCTTTGTTCTGTTGAACACAAAGGAAGATATTTTGAAGAATGTGGGAAACTGAACTGTTTTGGGGCACCATTGACTTCCATAGTATTTTTTTTTTTTTTTTTTTCTACTATGGTAGTCAGTGATGCCCCAAAGCAGCCTAGTTACAAACTTTCTTCGAAATATCTTTATTTGTGTTCAACAGACCAAAGAAATTTATACAGGTTTGGAACAACTTGAGGGTGAGTAAACGATGACAAAATTTTCATTTTTGGATGAACTATCCCTTTAACTGTTATCATTGCTGAATTGTCAACATGTCTAGTCAAATGGTAATGTTTGCTAACATTTTTATTTAAAACCACAATTTCTCGAGGCAAATCATGGCAAAACTTTAAATTAGAATAAATCGGGGGAAAAAAATTTAAAAATTGCCCAACACATGTTTATACCAAGTGTGCTGCACTCATCCTATAAAGTGAAGCCAAAACATTTCAATCGCCCCCTGGTGGCTGGCTGCAGTATAGGTTATAGACCCCGCCCTCTCCATGTAATCGAATAGGATGTGAGCCAGACTAAAAATCCAATTACACTTTACACATTTTTTTTCCCCAAAGATGGCTTCTGTCATTTTAGGTAGTCCTCATTCACATATGTTCAAGTGTTCGTTTTCCAACAAGTTTGGTTTTAGTTAGTTATTTAATGGTATAAAAATGGGTTGTAATGTCATGATTGACAGCGGTGTGAGATATTTTGCTAATAAAATGTTTGCGCCAGAAGAATAGCGTGACAACTTTTTTATGTCTGGTCTCTTGGTATCATCTCAGTAAGCTTTTATTACATTTTAAGCATGTGCAGTTGAATGATTTAAGTGTTTTCCGACATTTCAGTGTGGACAAGAAACTTTTGGACGGAGAGCGTTTTGAAATGAAAACACCAATTTCAAATGCATCCAGATTAGTGTAGATATACTCTAAAAGTGAGTTCTGTTTGTTCAGTGTGATTGGGAGGCATTTGTTAACTGGTTGTACTTAATTATGTCATATTGTTATACATCATTGTAAAATTTAATAATTAACGTTTGATCATGATTTACCAATATTTATGGATCTAGAGTCTTGCATTTGACCACCAACCAGAATTGTGGGAAGGTTATTTGACATTCTATTCTATTCTATTCTATTCTATTCTATTCTATTCTATTCTATTCTATTCTATTCTAAATTCATTATCTCTTTGCTGCATTCTACAAGATTAGTACACAATACAGACACACACAAATACACACAGATATTCACACCCTACACACTGCAATTTTTTTTTTTCCTGTTTTTGCGTTCTAGGCATCAATGTTTGTTACAAAGAGATCGGTGTGTGAGTGATTTGAGATGAGGAGATTTCCTAGGTGTGGAATGGTCTTTATTTACCATAGATATCTGCTGATTCCTGGCCTTCATCAGAGAAAGAGAAACACCAGAGAGAAGGAGAAAAGAATCACACTAATCATAACGATGCTTCATGGGTTATTAAAACAAACTATGTCAGATTTTCTATCATAGTGCTACCATAGTAGTATTTTCCTTTCATAGTTTGATCAACAGAAAATGTATGTTCACATAAAATGGCATCTGCTAACAGCTATACAGAATAAATGTGAGCTAGTATTTCATTAAAAATTTGTCTCTTTAGCTTTTACTATGTGTTCTGCACTCTCTAAAACAAGAAAACCAGACTCGCTGCATCATTGAAACCCCTTTGAAACAGTTCAGAAGCGCACTTTAGACAAGAATAGGCTGTTTGTCAAAAGGGGACGTGTGAATAGAATCAGTCAAATGCTTATTGAATGTTTAGAAATCTTCATCAAAGAACAGGACAACCTTCTGTTATTTTTACTCCTTTCTTGTGTCCTCTCAAACTGATGAAGGTCCCCAGAATCAACCATCAACATTTACAAACTGAACAAATGCAACATGGTAAACCTAGCTAATAATCTAAAACTACTGAGTGAGGATCTGTATGATCTGTATAAATAATATAATATAATATAATATAATATAATATAATATAATATAATATAATATAATATAATATAATATAATATAATTTTCATCAAAGCATCCAAATGATGATCAATATTACTGATTATTTGACTAAAATTACATTGTTTTAGCCTGAATACATTTTTCAGCACACAAAAACAATTAAAACATTAAAATAAATCAATAAAATTAAATCAATCCATTATTAAATGTCTTTTTTTTTTAAATAAATAAATAAATAAAAACGTAAAAATCATGATATTTCTTGATATTTCGTACATGCATGCATTTATTAAAATATTTTTGTTGGTGTAACCTAATGTAGTGAGTTTAATTTATAATATTTTATAAATAATAAAAAAATATATAATAATGTGAATGAATGAGTGAATAAGTGGGTGAGTAAAGGAATTATTAAATTCAATAATGAGTGAATGAATGAGTGAATGAATGAATGAATAAAAAAGTGCGTGAATGAATGAGTGAATTTATTAGTGAATGAATTAATGAGTCAGTGAATGAATGAAAATGAATGAATGTTTGGATGAATGAGTAAATGAGTGTGAGTGAATGAAAATGAATGAATGAATGAGAGGATGAATAAAAATGAATGGATGACAATGAATGAGTGAATGAATTTGTGAATGAATTAATGAGTCAGTGAATGAATGAATGAATGAATGAAAATGAATGGATGACAATGAATGAGTGAATTAATTAGTGAATGAATTAATGAGTCAGTGAATGAATTAATGAATGAATGTTTGGATGTATGAGTAAATGAGTAAGTGAATGAGTAAATGAGTGTGAGTGAATGAAAATGAATGAGTGAGTGAGTGAATGAATGAATGAGTGAATGAATTAATGAGTCAGTGAATGAATGAAAATGAATGAATGTTTGGATGGATGAGTAAATGAGTAAATTAATGAGTAAATGAGTGTGAGTGAATGAAAATCAATGAATGAATGAAAGAGTGAATGAATGAATGAGTGAATAAAAGAATCATTGAAAGTAAGTGAATGAGTAAAAGTGAATTAAAATGAATGAATGAGTGAACAAATGAATGAGTGGACGCATGAATGAGTGAATTAGTGAACAAATTAATGTCAGTGAATGAAAGAATGAGTAAAGTGTGTGAGTGAATGAAAATAAATTAAATTTATTATCTGAATAAATTCAAGAAAAAAAAACATTCTTCAGTGTTTCATTTTAAAATCGTTTCATACATTTTCTTTGTCCTGAAAATTTAGACTGAATATGTCTTACCATATATCATATCGATTTGTACCTATTTATAGTGTTGTGCATAGTATAACAATAAACAATAAAATAATTTTAAAAAATAAATACAAATTTCAGTCCTATCCAATCAGTTGTGAGTGATGGAGGATATCATGACTGGTCACAGTGGTCCAACCATGACTGAATGAATCAAAATCCTGAATATGGCCAAACTTTAGCACAGGCCTGAGTATATAAAAGCTGTGGCCAGTCTTTAATTAGCTAGCAGTAGTGTGGACACAGCTGAGAGGCTGCCAAATCCAAATAAACAGGTGACAGATGGCCCCAGGCGCACTAATCGATAGTGCTGAGAGAATTAGGGAGAGCTACACTCACTGCCTCCACCTCGGCCGGGTCGTACCACACATTGATGTAGGGGTGCTGCAGGGCCTCGTCCACTGATATCCGCTTAGCAGGATCAATGATCAACATCTTAGACAGCAGGTCTCTGGCCTGACTAGCTGTAAAACACATGACAACTGAGCTTAGAAATGTTCACATCATTAAAATGAGGGCATTTGACAGAAGTGTATCATTTTTATAAAGCTAATGTTATATATAGCATAGCATTAGAGCTGAGAAATGTATTAAGCAAGTAAACATAGTTATTGTTGATTTCAGATGTTTGAGGAATGCAGTGCAAACACCTCACAAAATAGACACCACAATCTTTATATTTTATCCTCTATTTCTGTTTGTTCCTTGGCAAGGGCACTGAAAACACCACACTCTCTTTTCCTGCTCTTCTTTCCTCAAGCTCTCACCTTTCCTTCCCTCTCTTCCTCTCCACCTCTGTACGCTCTCTGATTCCCTCACTTTCTTGCTCTATAAATAGCTGGGTAAAGTCAGACCCTTTCTCTCTCCTCTCACAGCATCATCCCATCTCTCCCTTCTCTCTGCCACCAGCTGGACCACTTCAAAATGGCCGACACTGGCTTCTGCAGATCCGTATGGCTGACTCTCACTCTCTGTGACTCACTCCCCCTCTCTGCCTTTCAATCTCAATTTGTCATGTAAATGTTTTATTAACATGACAAAAACTTTACATTTATATTGACTAAGTTTTTGCAGACTATAAAGTAAAACTGAAATGCAAACAGAAACAGAAAGAGGCAAAAAAGTCAAACTGAACAAAAATAAAATGACAAAATAGAGTAACATAATAAAATAAAATACATGAAATGGAACAAAAATATAATGAAATACCATAACAAAATAAAATAAATAAATAAATATAAAATAAAATAATGCATAAAATGAAACTGAAACTCAAACTGAAATCAAACAGACAAAATGTTAAAGCACAAAAGGAACAAAATTTAAAGAAATAAAACAATGACGACAAAATGGCGATATAAAATGACATGACATAAAATAACATGACAAGACATAAAATGACATTACATAAAATTACAAAATGATAAAATAAAATAAGATATAATAAAATATAAAATATAATAAAATATAAAATAAAATATATAAGATATAATAAAATATAAAAAATAAACTAAAATAAATAAAAAACATAAAATGAACCTGAAACGCAAACTGAAATCACAAATAGACAAAAAGTTAATGTACAAAAGGAACAAAATTTAATATCGTCATTTTGTCGTCATTTTGTTTTAGTTTGTTACATTTTGTGCATTAATATTTTGCCTTTTTGTGATTTCAGTTTGCGTTTGTTTCATTTTATGTATTTTATTTATTTTAGTTTATTTTTATATTTTATTATATCTTATATATTTTGTTTTATATTCTATTATGTTATATTTTATTTTATATTTTATTATATTATATTTTATTATTTTATCATTTTTTTATTTCATGTTATTTTAGGTCATGTCATTTTACAAAATAAAACAAAATGACAATACAAAATGACAAAATTATAAAATAAATAAAATAAAATATTAAATAAAATATTAAAATGTAATAATAAAATAAAATATAGAAATAAAATAAAATAAATAAATAATAAAATAAAATAAAATAAATAAGGTGGCTCCTATTTTTGGACTTTTGGTTCACAGCACAGCCCATATTGGATGTTTTCCTTATCTCACACACCCAGAACAGTTCACGGAGCCTCAACTAACAGGCTGATGAGTTGAATCAGTGAGTCATCAAAAATGTGCAGTGCAATGTTTCCACAAGCCCTGGAATTAAGTATGTGTTGAACCCTCTCCTCCATCACACTGTGACAGACCGAGCCTTTAGCTGCTGTCCCTAACGGCAGCTTCAGAATCACACTCATATCCGTTAGTCTCACCCACACAATTTACAATCACAAATACACAAGAGTCTAATCAGCACAGCAGTGCCTTATATCCTTCTTTGTTTCCCAAACTGTAGAAAATTCAGCATCGGCCTGTGATGTCTGTTTACCAGGAATAAACTCCACCATGCAATTTCCATATCAAAAGCTCATGATTCTCCTCTGTTATCCCCTGAAGAACAACAGAAGCTCTGATAACATTTCATGAAACGTCTCTCAATTTTGCAAATGGGAAGGAAATTGCTGCCTGATTCTTGCAGGCAAACCATTAAAATAACACACATACAAATACAAAGAGAGATGAGTCTAACAGAAATATCAGTGTTCACCTCATTTGACTATTTATTTAAGTATTCTAGTGTATTTTTGATATATATATATATATATATATATATATATATATATATATATATATATATATATATATATATATATATTTTAAAGTAAAAGTAAATTTTATGTGCACAAATTCTTACTTACCTTTGAGTTTGTTGTGCTCCGAGTCTGCAGGGAAGAGGCAATCAGGGAAGAGTTTGGGGAAGGTCAGGCCAGCATATTTTGGCCTGTTCTCCACATAGTTACGCACCGTCGGCTGCAGTTTCTTCATGAACTCAGGAGAGGGTGTGCCGAGCTGCTCTATAACCTTATTCCATTGGTCGATGTCTGAATGTGGGTGGAGTCATGGAAAAAAACACCTACATATACACTCCTCACCCTTCAGGTTGCTTATGCGTTACATAAAGCATAATATTTCACTTTTAAACAGAGTATAAAATAAAGATAACTACATAATGTGGTTATTCTAACATGATTACACAAGACAAACATAAAAACAAGTGCCGTGAGCCCAAAAATGCCATCGGTAATAAAATAAAGTTTGATTACACTTCCTCCCAAGCATAATAAAAGCTACATCAGTGAAGATTAAAACACCCAGAGGAGTCCTATTTAGACTCTCTGTGTGAACAAAGCCTGAATCTGTAGTACATAAATGGAAAAGAAACCAAATCGAGATAAGAGAAATTGATACTGATGACACCAACCAGGTGTCAAACACAAACTCCTGACACCATAAGATCCAATATACCTTATATTCCAATATTACTCATTATTATAACTGTCATTTTCATTATGCATTTGCATCCTGGGATAAGACTCATAAGGTGGAACTCTCACTGAAATCTTGTAAGAGTTCATTTCAAAGGCAAAAACAGTTTCAGAGAACTAATGTTTTCATTAAGTTGCTATATCTGCCTATCTGCTCTATATCTGCTCTATATACTGTATAGTACTGTGGCATCATTTTATGTCAAATGCATCAATATCATCCATTCATTAACATAAACTCAATATTTATATTGAAAATGTATTACCCTTTATCGACATTGTTTACGCCAACATTTCAAATTTCAGTGGCATTTCTGTCAATTTCTGTGTTATTTTTCGCCCCAAGTCCCTGTTCATTTCTGACCCTGATCTATTACCACATGCTTGAGTTGATGTTATCACATAATGGCCTAACAGTTCCAATCAGATGCCTGACCTAATATTGTGAGCCAAGGCCGTAACCATGTATTGAACATTGGGGGGACCTTTTTTTTTTTTATTAATAAAGCATAAAGAAACAACACAGTGAATGAAATTGCTGCTAATACAATGCTATCAGATATGTACAATAACAATTGTAGAAAAAAAAAAAATAACATTACGATGTCCAGAAATCAATTTTAACAGTACATGTTTAATGTGATATTGTCATAATACAATATATTTTTAGTTCCGAGATTCTTCAATTTATTGAATAAATACATAGGTCCGCGATGAATATTGATATTGATTTTCCTAGTGGTCGAGTGGTAGAATTTTTGTTAACATTATCAAAAGTTGCGTGTTCTAATCCACCCTTGCATAGTTTTTTTTTTTTTTTTTTTTTTGCTTATTAAAATCAAAGATGTCCATCAATGATAGTATATCAAGAGCAGGGACACATTTGTGTGCAGTTGTTTTGTGATTTTACCGGAAAAATAGAACCTCCGCAACGGTGTTAAGCAATCGATTACGCGCCCGTCTGTGCTGTGAAGACTGTGTGCACAAGCAAAAAGAGAACGTAAACCCTGTCTACTTTTTAATTTGATTGGCCATCTCAATCAGTTTGACATTGACGAGCGTTCTTAGACCGCTGAGGCAGATAAAAATGTAACTTTTAAACCTTTTTGTCATCCTAACAACATGCAGAGTGCTGTAATGAAGTGCAGCAGAGCAGTGCAAGAATTTCAAATATTGGGGGGGGGCGATTTGGCCATTTCAAATTATTGGAGGGGACGTGTCCCCCTCAATGTCTATGGTGGTTACGGCCCTGTTGTAAGCAATAAATGAATTAATATTAATGAGTTAATAATGTAACAAATATTTTATTAAAATGATTTAATTTTTTTATATCACCAAAAGTTTGGAATTATGATTTTCTAATGTTTTTAAAAGCAGTCTCTTATGCTCACCAAGGTTGTAAAAAAATACAGTACAAATATTGTAAAATTGTAACAGTGTGAAATATTATTATATAAAACCCCTTCAGCCGTGACATATTCACGATACACCACTAGCCTAGAGTACCTTATTGCTTTTATAAAACGGTTACCAATACAAACATTAAAGGCAAAAATATGTATCAATGCAACTTTCATGAAGTAAACTTTCACTATAAGCCTTCCTTCCGCCAGAAAAAAATAGTCCCTGACCATGAACAGCAACAGAAGTTACATTTTTACGCCATTAGATGGCGGCAAAGACTGTCTTTATGAGTGTGTCAGTCAGTAGCGAAGACTTTTACATTGAAAAGACTGAATTGTTGTGAACACGGAACAAGACGCAACTGACAAATGCTTTGACTAGCGCTGTCAGTCACAGGAAAACCCCTTAACTGTTAAAAGGACAAGATAATACATCGGACATTTAGACTGATTTTTTAATATGAACATAGGACTGACCTGAAGGAAAACGATAATGACCAATCAGAATCAAGGACAGGACCGTTTTATAATTTAAATAATTTGTTGTCTATTTGAATAGATTTTAAAATGTCATTTATTCCTGTGATCAAAGCTGAATTGTCAGCATCATTACTCCAGTCTTCAGTGTCACATGATTTCACCCTCAGAAATCATTCTAATATGCTGATTTGCCTTGGTAACAAGAAGAGACTCAAAAGTAGTGTATATAACACCTGAATGTTACCTAACACTTCTTACTTAATAAATCTGAACTGCACCCTTGCTACAAAATGATCTATTCATTCGTGTCATTATCACAGAAGTGCAGCGGTGGGAAATTAGAGCAGCTAGGGCAGGAACGGGATGGAGAGAGAGACTGCTGGAATTCAACGCTCTTGATTAGTGCCATTTAAGCGAATGGTTTACGGCATATAGGTCTGAGCTGAACAGAGTGAATGGATCCTGAAGACGTTAAGAGCCGTCTGTATGGGTGCCTAGCAACAGACGGGGGAAATGGATGTTGTCATGGTAGCCCAGTTAGCCTTGGGGAGTCACATGACTGCTTTTGCTCCCCAGGCTTCCCATGATTCCCACAAAGGGGGGTCCTGGTTCAAAGGGCCGGGGCAGCGAGGACCACATTACATCATCCAACAGGGAATGGCCCGCCCACCCAAAACACAAAGCCAGACCCGTATCTCGCTCCCTATATCTTGCAATCACACATTTAAGGGAGCCAAACAAACAATAACAGCTGCCTGGTGGCTTTCTTTCTACAAATAGCTTCCAAAATCAGGTTAAATTGTGAGTCTAATAAAAAACAGGTTTGTTTCTATCAGATTCATGTGATCTAGGAGTCTAGCAAGAATTTTCCAATAGTATCTACAGCAATTGTGTGTATATATATATATATATATATATATATATATATATATATATATATATATATATATATATATATATATATATATATATATATATATATATTAAAATAGAAAGCATTTCTTTTAAATTATAATAATAATAATAATAATAATAATAATTCACAATATTAATGTTTTCTCTGTATTTTTGATCCAATGAATTCAGCCTTGTTGAGCAGAAGATATCTTAGCAGACACCAAACAATAACATTAAAATATATATAGTGAATATTAACATTTGAATATGCATGTGTGTGTATATACACGCACACACACACATTCATATGGTCATATCTGGCAAGTAAAATATGAAAGAAGACAGCAGAGTGGAGAACAGACAGAAGGGAAGGATACGATCTGTCCCTGGAAACAGCACTGTTCCTCTTATAACTTCCCCAAAGATACAGCCTACAGACCACATGTCCACTACACCACACACATACACACATGCAACATACTATCAGACACTCAATATATCACATAAAATGACACGCATACTATATATTTTAATTTAATAAGTCTTTTCCAAAACCTGATTTTGAATACTACATAAGCAACTCGTATGCTCGAATCAATTGATTTCAATGCAGTTTGTTGCTTGGATTCATGCTTTCACAAATGCTATCCACAATTTGGAACACTCACTTGTGTTGTGTTGCTTTAAAATGCGATCTAGGCAGGCAGCTCAACAGATTTACAAAGAGTACTGACTGAGGATAGTACACATGTGACACATTTAAAAGATTATCCATCAATACCTCCATTTTGTTCAAAATCTCACTTCACTTATGAACTCACGCAGGTTCAGTGAGATAAAGCAATCTTTCATATTCATGATTTAAATATTCTAATTTATTATTAAACGAGGAGATTAGTGCCATCTATGTTAAAGGATTAGTTCACTTTCGAATAAAAATTTCCTGATAATTTACTCACCCTCATGTCATGCAAGATGTTCATGTCTTTCTTTCTTCAGTCGAAAAGAAATTAAGGTTTTTGATGAAAACATTCCAGGATTTTTCTCCTTATAGTGGACTTCAATGGCCTCCAAATGGTTGAAGGTCAAAATTATAGTTTCAGTGCAGCTTCAAAGGGCTTTAAACGATACCAGACGAGGAATAAGGGTCTTATCTAGCGGAGCGATCGATCATTTAAAAAAAAAAAAAAGTACATTTATATGCTTTATATAAACAAATGATCGCCTTTCCATGTGCTTCCGGCAAAACCGCACTTTCGCATTCTTCAAAAAGCTTACGCACGTCCTGATATTGCTGAGTTAGATGCGTTTCTGGGTCAACATATTTTGAAAATTTAGTCTTAACCCTATTCCTACCCTTAAATCTAACCCTACCCATAAGTTATCCCAAAATCAGAGGGAAATGATAGATGGATAACACTGATGTAGAAGCACCAATTCATGATTTTAAGCCGAAACTTGACATAAACTTGTCCCTCAAATCTGATTGGTTGATTTGAATGTTGTTCCAGGATCAACAAAAATGTTTACCCAGGAACATGTTGAACTCAGCAATATCAGGTTTTGCAAAGCTTACGCTGTTTGTCCTACGCCTTCCCTATTCTACTTACGAAGCGAACACAGCACCAGCTCCAATTTTTCCGTAAGTGTTTTCATCAAAAACCTTAATTTCTTTTTGACTGAAGAAAGAAAGACATGGACATCTTGGATGACATAGGGGTGAGTAAATTATCCAACCAATCCTTTAACACTAGCACTACCAGAATTCTATAACTACTAGAACTGCCAATAGCGGTCATTTTGACTGTTCATACCAGACAGCAGTGAATGTCATTTTTGTCATGTTATATTTACTTCAAAGCTTCTATGGTCATGTTTTATGAAAAATGTGGGGTAATTTAAGCATACATAATATAATATGTTCGTGATATTATTGTGTAAGAGCTACTAGACCTCCCACAAAAGTGCATGCCGCAATTTGCTTTCCGCAATTTGCATCCGGTAAGCTGGAGATCATAGTTTTTCACCGCAGTTAAAATGTTGTTTTTGAAAGTCAAAATGTCAACAAATATAAAATGAAGCAGAATATTTCGTTAGATAAAAACATATTGTGAATTTTGGAAATGATTACATCTGTCTTTATTCAATACATTTTGACTTTTGGAGTTTACATTGCTTTAGCATTATCGGAAATGTTTGGACCACACGAATCGGAAACAATTTTATGCAGCCTCTAATGAAATCTAGAATGAATAAACTCTAAATAAAATCACTCTCAGAATCAGTGTCAGACGAACTGTCAAGAGACCAAGAGACATCGCTCTCTGCTCCTCCATCAGACTCTGCATTATCAATGTTCTCAAGCAAGGATAAAACCTCAGTGACAGTCATTTTCTTTCTTGTTGCCATTTTGACGGTAAAGCTAAGTTTTAGCTTAGCAAAAGCATACAAAACTGCCAGAGAAAGGTTGCTAGGCAACAGCTACGCACATCTATAACGGCGGGAAAAAGCGCTGAGGAGATACAACGCCTGTAATATGTGCGGTCAAATTGACCGCTATGGCCATTCAAGGTAGAAATACTCAGAACTCTTTTGTGTTTTGTAATTTTAATAAAATAACAATGTTAAAATAAAATTTACATTAATTTAAGAAAAGTCATGGAACTGTAGTTATATGGGTTTTATTTCAACAAAGTTATTACATTGCAAATCTTTAAAACGGTCAAAATGACTGCCTTGGTAGTTCTAGTGTTAAGAATCTAAAAGAGTTTAGCACAATGTGATACAGGAAAAAAAAAAATCAAGGCCAAAAACGTACAGGCATATCAGTCTCAAAATTACATTTTCAACTTTCTTTAGTGTGTAATGTTGAGTGTGAAAAAGGTCTGCAAAGTTACAAAGCACAAAGTCAGTCCAAAGTGATTTATACTCTATATCAGTGTGCACTGTTTCTGAACTCCCTGAAACACCTCGATTGTAGTTTTGAGTTTCTTCCGGGAACGAACACGTCACAATATTCCTCATTTAAATAATTCCTGCTATTGGCGTACACAGATAATGGGGCGAGGTCTGGTTGAGTTGTGTTAGTAGTGTGTTGAAACTTGCAGTTATGGTAAGTGGCGTGACATTTCTGAAACATGCTTGAAGCGGCTGACCAATCACAACACACTGGTCCAGCTGGCCAATCAGAGCACATTATGCTTTTCAGAAGGAGGAGCTTCATAGAGACAAGAACTAAATAGGGGTGTGTTTTCCAAAAGCATCGTTAGCCAACTATGGTTGCAAGTTCTGTTGAAGTGTGTTAGTAATGATGGAACTCGCGACCATATTTGGCTTCGGGAAACGCACCCTAGAGAGTGTTACTGACAGACTGGAAAGTGGGGTGCTGTTTTAATGTAAAATATGTGTTTGTTTTTTGAACATTCAAGCATAAAAATCTATTCTAGAAGACCCCAGAAACAAAATCAAGACACTGAAAAAGAGCATGATAGGTCTTCTTTAAATGCAGCCAAAATGAAAATGTTAAAAACTTAAAAGAGCTTTAGTGTTTTAGACTCTGGTAAAGTAGACCCTGTAGATGCTGACTAGGTAAGAGGTATCGAAGAGACAGCACAGCAAAGAAGTTCATTCAGGCATGTGTTAATGAGTTTTTAAAAAGACCCAAATAAGCCAAGCTTGGTCTACGGGATCAATACCTTAATTGCAGTTTGGAGAGTAGAAAACAAACACTGTTCACTGTTTTAAACAAAGACTATAGAATAACACAAGACGTGTCATTCATATTGTTTTGAATGGGAGAAAGTGTAACACGCAATATGGCGGAATAAGTCCCGCCTTCTAAATAAGAACCAATCGCCGACTGGTAAAGTCATTGCATCACTTCAGCGGCCGTTAGAATCACCGGTTTCTATAGAAACAGTCAGACGCGCGCCTCCGAAGAGATGCGCATTTAGGTCTGCGCATGCGCATTAGCTTGATCCAGCCTGAAAAATACATTTTTTTTTGTCATGATTCGAGCGTTTTGTTGTTAGATTTCATTGGTGATTTCCAATATGAAATTGAATCATAAGATTGGCGAACAGTTTTAGAGAATTTGATGTTTCCCCATTCAAAGAGATTGCATGATGCTCAGGATGCCCGAGAGGTGTTTCAAAGATGGCCGCTGAGTGAAATGACTTGTCTTAAAGGGACTTTGTTTTAACTCTCTACAATTGACCCTTAGCCGGGAGTTTGATTGACAGGCGATCTAACCAATCATAACGCAGCTTCATAGCTTCAATATTCATCTGGGACTTAATGGAATGAGAGAAGTGTCACAAAGTGGAAAAAGAGATTTATACAGCATTTGGATATTTAAGCTACACCTAAAAATAAGAAAATCTGAGCAAAACCTGCAAGTTAGGAGAACTACAGCCTTAGTTGATTAGTTATGCCTGAACAGATGAACACTGGTCCAGTCAGGTTGAGTCTCATGTGGACAACAAAACCATGAAAACCATAAAATAACACTCATAAAATTACTATACGTGAGTGTGTGCTATTATTATGCTTGTTAAAACTGATGTTTTCACCAATAATTGATTTTAATTTCTTATTGGCTAGTCAAATCAAGTCAGTTTGGACCCATTCATGAAGGATACAATCCCTCCCAGGGAATAGGATTTTGTGGCGCACCATTTCTCCCATGATGCAACCAACTGACCAAATATCCACTGCAGGCACAGAAGCAGGAAAGAGAGCGAAGGAAAGAAAAAGAGAGGTTAGTGTTAGCGAAAACAGTCATCAGTGATGGAGAGAGAAAGACCTATGTGAGCTGTATCACTCTCGCTAATTATATCTGCCACACATGTAATTAGACAAACGATTATTCCACAACTGCTCAGATCAAAGTTGAAGTTGGGGACAAACCTCAGGGAAGACCATTTGTGGCAGGAAATCCATAGCCTGACCTCTCTCTATTTCTCTCGAACTCTAAATATACACACTAATATTTAAGTCTTTAGTGCATTAATGAGTTTTCAAGCAGTGGAGAAACTGTTAGTATTTCAGTAAATTAACAGCAGGTTAAGCAAGAAATCTAACTACTGAAGTATCTTTCCCAAACACAAACTTGTTTACTTTTACCCAAATGGGCTGCTCATTTTAACACATTCACACATAAATATTGTCATTTAACATAATTTCCTGAAAGTCCTCCTGGGACGTTCGTATTTATGAGTGGCAAAGTCGTAATTACGACATCAGGTGCGTTCAAATTACTTTAGTCGGAGCAAGATGGCTACAGTACTTCTACAACTGATAAATAATGTGTTTTTGCTTTTTTATCTTTTTAATTTATGAAGGTGCTATACATCGACTAATTTTATATTCTATTATTTTATTGTGAACAAAAATTTTCATTCATTTAAACAAATTTACAATCAATACAGACTTTGCATCCAACATATTTTCTCACTAACACGCTTCAAATTCAGAAACTTGGAAAGTTTAGAGTTTCCCACTCATGTTCAGTCATTCAAAATGCAAAATAACCATATTTACTTTCAAAATGAAAACTTGCTTAAATAAACAATGTTATTAAAATACCAAACTTGTTGGCAGACATCGACTAAAAGTCACAAAACTCCAATTTTGATTTCATGGGGTCTATAAAACCCAAAATTCTAGTGCTATTTGAAAGTGTTGGCCAATCTGCATGAAGCCCTGTGATTAGTCATGTGACCACAATATAGCATACTTCCAATTGCATAAAACATACTGCTTCACACACTTACTAAAATACTAAAATTGTTGGCAGACATTGACTAAAGGTTGCTCCAATTGCTCCAACTCCAATTCTATAAAACCCAAAATTGTAGTGCTATTTGAAAGTGTTGGCCAATCTGCATGCAGCCCTGTGATTGGTTTACCGTTTTCCTTGTAGCCCATGCCCAGAATGACCTCCGGGGCCCTGTAGTACCGCGTCACCACGTAGGGCGTCATCATAAAGCTAGTGCCGGCAGTTCTCGCCAACCCAAAGTCCAAGATCTTCAGCGTACAGTCGGATTTCACCACAATATTGCTAGGTTTCAGATCCTTAAAGGGGAATATGTGTCATGGTAAGTTGACGACAATTGATTATTTAAATTGATCCTTCCAACCAGGAATGAATTTTGGTTCACACAAAATTAACATTATTATTAACATCATTATTGATCCTGCGGTGTGTTTCCATGTCTCTCACCCTGTGGATGATGCCGGCTGAATGCAGGTGTTTGATTCCACACAACATCTGGTACAGCAGGTAGGACATCCTCTCATGGTCCAATTCCATCTGAATCACCTGGCAAAGGTTTGCGTCCATCAGCTCCATGACCAGGTAACTAAAGAAGTGAGAAAAATAAAATGTGAATTTCACAGGGCGGACAACAGCAACAGTGACTGTCGCATTGATTCTGTCATATTTCATTGGCATGGCTTCATTCATGCCTTCTTAATGTTCAAACGAGACTGCTGTGGATCGATGTGGATCTCTACAACCTCTTATGCAGAGAAAATACTTTTCAGTTGATGACAGTCAGCAAGGCGGTGAATGGAATACTAACAGTCAATTGTATTCTGCTGAGTGCTCAAAAGCCATGGCTGCACATTTATGGATTAAACATCACATTTTTAATTTATTTAGTTCCAAAACAGAGAATTGAGAATTGACCCTCAATTAATCATGTGATATTATATATATATATATATATATATATATATATATATATATATATATATATATATATATATTATTAATATATATTTTATTTTTATTTTATTTTTTTTCCTTTTTTATATTATTATTTTAAATTTACTTATAATTATTCTAAATATTAAAATTTATATAAAATAGTGTGTTACATTTATTATGTTTGGTGTGTGTGTGTGTGTATAAAAATCACAAAAAAATTAACAAACAAACATTTAGGGGGTGTTGATTTATAATAATTTAGTCTGCATGAACTCATGCCCCATCCATCGTAACACTCAAATCATCCGGCTTTGACATTTTATACTCAACATATTGATCCTTCTCTAGATTAGTCCACACAGCGTGTAGAATAAATTAAGGCATGGGTGGCACTAGATTCAAGCATCGAGACCAACCAGAGAGCGAGAGCATAAATGACTGCAGGTGATAGATCACCCTTGCACAGCAACATCACAGCAGTTGTATTGGGACCCTGCATGAGCTCAAACACCACGGGGCAAGATGTAATCAACCTAAAATATCATAAATCACCCTAGCCGACTATACAATGTTTTTCAGCAAATATTTACACCAGTATTGCATATTATGTATAAAAAACATTTTCATTATTAATAGTGTTTACTCAAATGCAAACACTTTTTAACAATAAATGTCCCCTTCCATTTCTGATCATATATTTCTTTCCCTAGGAAAGCAGTTTAGCTTAAAAAAATAAAATAAAAAATGTGGTTTATCCAATCAGATTTCAGAGCCACAGTTTCATGATTGTTGTTTAAACATTAGCAGTAAACGGTTTATATCCAGACTTTAAGAGTGTTTATTATTATATAATCAGCTGACTTCATGTCGGGAAAATGCCAAACATTACTTACACATCTTGGAATTCCTCTAAAGACTTCTGTGGTGTGAAGACATTTAATAAGCTGATGATCTGGATGAGAAAAGAAGAAATTTATTAAATCATGAAATTATACAATGATACTCCATTTGATTAATTATTAAAGGAATAGTTCAACAAAAAATAAAAATGTATTAATATATATATATATATATATATATATTTTTTTTTTTTAATGCTCCACAGGATAAATAACAGCACACGTGTTTTGAATGACACAAAGGTGAGTAACCAAATGCTCCAATGGATTAATTATTAGGAATTATTAGGAATTAGTTCACAAAAAAGTAAAGTACAGTCTATAGTCCTGTAATTGTAATATATATATATATATATATAACAGCACACAGTACACAGGTTTTGAATGACACAAAGGTGAGTAAATAATGGCAGCACTGTTTATCTCTGAACTATTCCTTTTACTTTTTTTCCTTTTACATATTTAGAATAATATGTAAGTAAACTATGCCCAGTTATTTTTCTCGAAAAGAGGTTGAGAGATTAATAAAAGGACTGTTCAACAATCAATAAAAGTTGAGGATGATAGAAAAAGCACATTTGTATTTCTGTCACGTCCCAACTGTCCTTTATAACCCGAGTCTCAGAAAGAGAGACGGAGAGAGGGAGAGAGAGAGAGAGAGAGAGAGAGGGGGAGGACAGGAGATCTGGCAGCAGCATTGTGAAGTGAACTCTTCAGTTGCCAAAAAAGTGTTTCCTCTGTCTATTAACACTATCTCTCCCTTTCTCTCTTACTTTGTTATTCATCATCCAATGCCACCAAATTCACTCTCTCTCTCTCTCTATCGGCCTGAGGTTTGTGTGCTGTGTCAGGTACTGCATTAATGCTCAATATGGCAGGGAGCAGGAACAGAAGTCCCGCCTTTCAGTTTAACAAACAAATCATCTGTTTATTTACTCTAGAAAAAACGGGCACATTAAATAGGCCTGAGTATAGTTTTTAGTTACAAAAGGGTAATCCTCCAGGGTCATTATTCTCTAATTACAAACACCCTGAGATTTTTTTTTAATTGAGTTTAATGGAGGGTTTAGCTTTCTGAGCCCACTTTTTGTCTCACGGAAACAGTTTTTAGCAACAATTGCCATCTAATGGGACAACGGGTGAGAGATATTGAGCTCTGGCACTCACATTTTTGTGATTGACACATTTCATAAGCACCAGCTCCCTGTATGCTCTCTTGGCGTGAGTCTGGTTCTGAAAGGGTCTGCTGAGTTTCTTAATGGCCACATTTCTGTCCAGGACAGCATCATATCCAGCACTGCCAGAGAAAGAGAGAGAAAAAGCAACATTAATGTGTGCAAAACAATAGGTGCGTCCCAATTTGCGTACTTACGCAGACTCTACATGGTGTGCATAGGATCATAGTGTATACTTTAAGTGCATAGTGAGGTTATTTGGGATGCAACTAATGAGTTATTGAAAATAATGAAATTCATTTAAATGTTTAATCCCTTCAGAGTGGAATTCAACACAAATTATCATCTAACTATTGGCCTAGAAAGCAATATTAAAGATGCAAAATGCTTTTTTTAATTTGCAGCTAATTTCAATTTGTATCACCTAAAATTATGAAGGGTATAAAATAAACTAGATTTGCAATTTCACAAAGAAATAGTTAAAGTTTTATGTAATGTAAGTCTTGGTTCTGTGGAAATGAAATGGTCAGCACACGTCTTGTTTTCAGTTTGAACAGATGTAATGCCAATCACAATTCAGTATGCAAATAAATGCAAGAATGAAGACCAATCACAAAGCAGTAAGCAAATATCACAATGACATCACCAGTGTCAGTTATATTTTGAATGTACAGTACACTGAACATTCTATTAATGTGACCCCTTAAATGCATGAATGTTTCACCAATCATTACATATTCGGGTCTTTAGTGACCCAGATGTATATCTAACAGCTCTCTAACTGCAGCAGTAGTATCGAACAATGAAAAAAAAACATGAAAACCCAATATGTGTGTGTGTGTGTGTGTGTGTGTGTGTGGCTTCAATTCCAAAGCACTGCAGAAAACAAGGTGGCCAATGGTGATATATATATATATATATATATATATATATATATATATATATATATATATATATATATATATATATATATATATATATATATGCAGTAGTAGACACGTTGTTAAAAAGCACTATATTTTTTTTACGACTAGGTACAGGGAGTGCTAGCAGAGGCCATCATGTTCTGAAAGCTGAGGTTTATGACTAAATGCATCAACCCACAAGGCTGCACTTAAAAAGTCTGATCTTTAACCATGTTGACATGCGCTGGTAAAGGTTAAAATGCCACTGCTAAAAAAAAAAGACATAAAAATAAAGACCAATGTGACTCACATAGGACCAGGAAATACAACAGTGATTGAAAAAGTATTTCCTCCTGTGGCACTTCATGAGTCTGCCATGTTCTACAGTCAAAACTGACATTCAATCCCACATAAAATGTATTAAAAAGCCTTGTGTGTGAATAAAATGTGTGATGTGGAGTTTTTTTCGAGATGGTACTCACTGCAGAACATGAGATCCAGTGGGCAAGGTTAGATCCAGATCCAACTCCTCCCACTTTACATATCCCTAAACCTACCCATCTCCACCCCGTGGATCTGGATCCTGGATCTCATGTTCTGCAGTGAGGAGCTACTGCTCTTTTCGGCTTTCAATGTAACTTTTTTTTTAAAAGCTCCACTACAACCCAACAGTCAAAGATGCGTGTTTACACCTGAATAATAGTGTGAATTCAAGAAAGCACAGGCCCATATGGATCTTTGATTCACCTATGGATCATTTGAGTGGACAGTAAGAGCTGTGGGGTTTGTTATACAGCAGATGGTCAAAGCAGAAGGGGGTGAGGTACACCAAAACAGGTTTTCTAGGAGGGGTGAGGAGAAACCCTACAGTACATACACACCAGGGTTATAGTTGACTAAAATTAAAACCATAAAAACATATGCAGACATGCACACATATTATACACTAATTTTTTAGTCCACTAAACAATGTTTAGAAAGATATTCTCTAAGAGCATGAAAGTTTCTAAAGCACTTTTTTGGAAGCGAGGACTGATGTGTCCATGGTAACGGCAGTTTCAGAGATTTTTTTGGCTAATGGCGGCCATAGATACCCATTTGTGTCAAAGATGATGTCATGGCTGTCTCTCTAGGTGGTTAATGCATTGCAGTATTGCTCTTTGAGAGCCCTGCCTACAGGCAGCTGTCACAAGCCAGACACCATTTTAACTGCTTTAACAGCACATTTTAAGCTACAGCATAGGAAACAGTTCATACAAATAAAAAGACCCGACATATAACCACCGGCACTATATCAGACTAGTGAAATCCAAAGGAACAGTTTGTCTAAAAATATTCTGTTATCATTCATTACACATTTTCCAAAATAAATATATTCTTTATTCTAAGGAATAGAAAAAAATGTTGTTTTGTCAAAACTGAGTTACAAAACTGATACGTAACGAAAATGATAATCGTTACAGTTTTTTTTTATTCGCTTTGATACTATTTTCACAAGTAAGGTGTGCAAAAATCCAAACTGATCACACTTGTAACACAGCTAGTCATTCTTTTAAAATTTGATCTCATGCTTTCATTCTAGCTGTAAAAGTTTCATTTTACATAATCACTGTTTCAAACACAAGATCATTGTAATATGTAATGAGAACATTTGGTTTAATAACCGAAACACAACAGTATGATCTTCTTTCAGTTTAGTACTCTTAACAACCAGTTCATTCAATAGCAAACAATGCAAGATACATGTTTCAAATCGCCCTTGTTGCTGAAACATTTACAGAGGATACGGATGCGACAATTAGAAAATACACTTACATTACCTAAATTACATAATTGACAGAAAATCCTTAAAGTTTGTAATAGTATCTATTCAGTGTGTTATCAAAAGGTGTGAAGTATGACACAGTCATGAGGTTTTATGCAGAACAGTGTTTGCTGCCAATACAGTAAATGTTCTCACTGTACCATATGACTGAATCTATAACTGATCTTATAGACGTTACGTTGGTATATGTGGTTTACGGGGACTCTCCATAGGCGTAATGGTTTTTATAATGTACAAACTGTATATTCTATCCCCTACACTAACCCTACCCCTAAACGTACCCATCACAGAAACTTTCTGCATTTTTACATTTTATACAAAAATATAATTTCATTTGATTTATAAGCTGTTTTCCTCATGGGGACCAAAAAAAAAAGTCCAAACAAGGATTACCATCCTTGTTGGGATATTTGGTTCACAATGCAGTGTTGCAGGACCACATACACACTTTGAAAATTGTGGTCATCATCTAAGATAAATTGCTTATAATTAATTACATTTGATTATCCATATCCAAAATGTCTATAGAAACTGCCTATAGAATCAATATCTATAGATACCTATAGGTGTACCAAATGATTAATTGATTAACCATTAAGGTCAGTTGGATTAAATAATAGACAAATGTATTAAACTGAACGAAAAGAGATGCAAATCACAAGTTTGATAGTAATAGCATTATAAAAGGCAGTTTACTGTATAAATGTTTCATTTGCAGTATAGATAAAAAACACTTATTTTGTGTAGTGAAAAGGATACTTTGTGATTTTGTGTATTGTACTAAAACAATTGAAAATATCCTGAAATGTTTGAAAAAAGTGCACTTTTGATGATCTGTTGTGATATTAGTACTAAAAGTTTTGAAAATGTACACCTTACTTGTGAAAATAGTGACAAAGCGAATAAAAAAAACTGTAATTCGTATTGATAAGCTCCAGAAAAAAGTCACAAAACAACTTAAGTTCATACGACATGTCTTGTATGAAAAACAGACTGTGACGGCAGGAAACAGGCAGTTTCAAACTGTGTTTGTGAGACTGTCTTTAGATCACTGCAGTTTTAAGGAGAAAATACTCAGCAATGGTGTTGACTGATGAATTTGCACATGGTTTGTCTTAAAGCATATTGAAAACACCACAAAGACATATAAATAACTTAAAAACTTGATATTCATCACAGGGGCACCTTAAAACTTTCAGCATTCTTGGAACACTAAAAATCAACTTTTATTTTATTTTTTTCTTAAATACATTAAAGTCCATATTTAATCACTATAATAATAGCACAAAACATCTCATGCCCCAAACCCAACACTGAAGAATTCTATGTGGAGAAGAAGTGGAAACGATGACTAAGTCACTGACAGCCATAGTTGAGTTTTGTGACAGCCTGGTGAAATTAAATACAGCCTAGTGTAATTAACTTGACATTAAGTTCATCACAGTGTTCAGCTCCTCTGCCAGCTGCTCAAGAGTTTGCTCAGAACTGTCCAATCAACTTGTTTGTGCTCTCATTATTTTTCTTTCATAAATGACAGAGTCTTTGTGCCTAAGATTGTTCTTGTCATATATGCAAGACATGTAAATAAAGGCATTTTGATATGGGGGTGTATAATAATTAGAAATTAATACTACCGTAGTGCTCACTGCATACTAGTATTAAGGATGTAATATGTAATTTTTCGCCACTAGAGGTCGCATATGCAAAAAAAAAGGCATAGCTTGATGACGCGGAATCATGGGAGATGTTGTCTTCATGTCTACAGCCAGTGGAAAAGAATCCGACGGGATTCATATTCATGGATGAGCTAATGTATTAAAGATTTATTAACATTACTGTAATATGAAGCAGGGTGTGGCTGAAAGCCGTTGGAGCTGAACGAGGCCGCTGGAGAGATTGCTAATGAGAGACAAGTGTGACACACGGCTCAAGAGCAGTGGAGCTTTTATTATGCCGCAGACGAGCGTTTCCGGTCATGAGTATGTGGGGTAACGCAGCACTGTTTATCATATTAGATACATTTGTTATAGTTGTTATAATCCTACTCTGTTCGTTCTCTCAGCGGCTACTATGAGACACTTGTTGCACACTGCAGTAAGCTAGATCGATATTAGGCATGGTAAAGCAGAGTACTCGCTGTAAATCAAGAAAACGAGATTTAAACAATTAGATTTACTGTGTTGAGCTATATAACATGATTCATTTTCTGTTGATGAATGTATCCAGTAACAGTTGTACCCTTGTCCAACAAAACATATAATATATTAAAGTGTCTTTGGTGTTTCCATGGTTTCTACAAAATAAAACGGAAAACTGAGGGTAACGCGGGTATGATGTCATTGATAGGCGGTCCATGTCTGTGTCCTGGTTAAAATGACTTATTTCTCTGGATTTAAACATTCTTGGAAACATGTACTGTACGTTCCCTGCCGGATTTTTGTACTTTGTACGTTCAGGTCACACATGCGCATTTATTTTTTATTTTTTTGCAATAATTAGTTTATCCACAGGGTGGCAACCGTGCTCTGGGGGCATCGATTCACAAGGTAGTCGAAGAAAAACTTCATCAACAGAACAGACCGGAACACATGCAAGCTACAGCGACAATGGAGGCCTACATAGACTACAGATTGTGCGAAGAGGTTAGAAATCACCCTCATTTGTACAAATCTAGCATGAAAGAATACAAATATATTCATATAGGTACAGTTGTATTTTTTTTTTATAATGTAATTTATTCCTGTGATTGCAAAGTTGGATTTTCTCCAGTCTTCAGTGTCACATGATCTTTCAGAAATCATTCTGATATGCTTATTTTCTGCTCAAAGAAACATTCGGATTATTATCAACATTGAAAACAGTGTTGCTGCTTCATATTTTTACATTTCTTTCAGAATTATTCTTTGATGAACAGAAAGTTCAAAAGAACAGCATTTATTTGATATAGAAATCTTTTGTGACATTATAAATATTGTTCTGACCCTAAGATTTTAGGTAGTACATGCATAAAAATAGTATGGGATATAAAACAATACTTTAAATGTTCAAAAAATTGTAGTATGCCATTGCAAACCCTCACTTTGAGGACACAGATCAAGCTACCGTCAGTGAAACACATAAATGTGGAAATAGCATATTGCTTTCTTCTACTATTTGGGCCCAAAAATCCCCATAGAGTCTGACAGCATCTTTTTGATTCCTGAGAATTTGCCTTGGTATTGCATAATGGATTATGTAATTCAAAACAGAGTGCTTTGTTGCATTTGTTCATGATGTTGTTGTGCATGCTTGTTTGTTTTTCTTGATGTACTAGTATGCACTTATACATTTACTTTCTTGGCACACACCTTTTTAACCAAAATGCAATAAAGAAGAGAGCTCTGCAAGACACAGAATCTCATTTTCTGTATTGGGGTGTGTGTGTGTGTGTGTGTGTGTGTGTGTATGAGATATGATAAATTATTAGCGACCGAACCTTTAGCAGCAGCACGAGCCAGATGCTCATGGCTCTGAGTATTAACTCTGAGGAAGCAGCACTGCGTCATTTAAATATTCAGCATGTAGCTTTCCTACATGGACTGTGAATGATATGATGGATCCGTTTAATAACTCTGCGGATCCAGCTAGCTAAACTATGCCATAAAAAGGTTCATGAAAATGTTGTGATAACCTAACCAACATACTTAATAATTTGATAAATGTTTGGTTTGTTTAATGAAAATAAATACATACACTTAGATTTTGAAAGAAGTCTCTTATGCTCACCAAGACTGCATTCATTTGACCAAAAATGCAGTAAAAAGAGATATATTTTAAAATATTAACCTTTTTCTTTTTTTATACATTTTCAAATATATTTATTCCAGTGATGGCAAAGCTGAATTTTCAGCATCATTACTCCAGTCTTTAGTGTCACATGATCCTTCAGAAATCATTCTAATATGCTGATTTGCAGCTCACTTATGAGCAAAAACTGTTTTCAACATTGATAACAAAAAATTGAGCACCAGATCAGCATATTAGAATGAAAATTCAGCTTTATCATCAAAAGAATACTGTAAATTATATTTTAAAAAATGTATTAAAAATAGTTATTTTCAATTGTAATAATATTTTTTGTTTTTACTGTATTTTTGATCATATCAGTGAAGCCTTAGTGAGCAGAAGAGACTTTCAAAAACAAAAAAATGTATTATTCCAAAATATTCCAATAATATTCCAAACTTTTGGTCAGTAGTGTATTTTTTGCAGAAATGTTGCAAACGTTATCAAACTTTTGTCAGCACTAAAATGATTTTGTCACATTCATTAGTTTTAAATAAAGTAGTGCTGTCAAACGATTAATCACTATTAATCACATCCAAAATAATAATATATGTGTGTGTACTGTGTATATTTATTATGTATATATATATAAATACACACACATACATGTATTTATTTAAGAAAAAATGTATACATGTATATTTATATATAATATATATTATATATAAATATTTTTTTATATAAATATAATATACTTTTGTTCAATATATACATTCATGTGTGTGTTTTTATATATACATAATAAATATACACAGTACAAACACATATAATATGTAAACAAACTTTTATTTTGGATGCAATTAATCGTGATTAATCATTTGACAGCACTAAAATAAGGCAAAGATTATAGGAGTCAGTGGTGTAACTGTTTTAAAAAGTGGGTGGGACAGGAATGTGTGTGTTGGGGGGAAGGGCGTGTATTGTAATTGTATCATTACAATAATAAATGCACAAAATTTATTGACATAGACCTCATGTTTAGTACGATAGTTTCGTTCTTTCGTCTCGAAAGTATTTACATTAGCCAATAAATATTTTGATCTGCAATTAATTCTACATTGTCCTGATGGACGAGGGGTAGAATTTTTGTTTAGCGTGCCAGAGGTTCTGGGTTCTAATCCGCCCTCCTTGTGTTATTTATTTTATTGTTTTCTCATTAAAATCCAAGATGTTCTGTCAGTGATTGCATATCAAGAGCAGGGAAACGTAGCGATAGATTGAAGCGCTCATCCATGTGAAGACTGTGCAGTATGCACGAGCGCCAAGAGAACACTCTTACAGCATTGAAAACAGCAGCAACAAGCACTCAACATGATTTCAAAAACAACACATCGCCTATTATTTAACACAAACGAATGAACTGCTAATCAACTAGAGATGTTTCTTTTGTATTAGTATATGTCCGTGCTGAGAGATGTTTCAAAAAGTGGTGGGGACAATATCGACCCTGGCAAAAAGTGGTGGGGACGTGTCCCACCCGTAAATTACACCTATGATTGGAGTACATTTTACAAGAAACTACTATTTTAGTCTTTCTGTGTGTCCACCAAGTCGGAAATGAAATTTTAAAAATGTGACTTTTTGAGCGCTGTTGAGCGGATTGGTAAACACCTCTGATTGGCCATTGTGTTCACTCACTCATCAGATATGTCTGTGATTGGCTTCAAAATCATGTTGTAAACGGTCATCAATGACGCTCTTCACCACGTTTACACAGATACACACAGAAGCGTTTGAAAGCAGGCGTCTATTAGTGGACCAGTCCATTGATGGATGCCTACTTTCAAACGTTCCCACTCCCACTTTCAAAACTCAAATTCAAATTCAAACACTTCCGTGTGTTGATCATTGTAGCCAATCACAGACATATCTGATGAGTGAGTGAACACAATGGCCAATCAGAAGTGTTTATGAATCCGCTCAACAGTGCTCAAAGCGTCACATTTTTAAAATTTCAGTACCAATTTGGTATTAAAGTCAGTACTTTTGACAACACTAGACTCTATAATTATTTGTGAAATTTACTAGCAATTCCTGATTGAAAATTGTTTCTATAACAATTTTAAAAAGACATGCATTCACAGTGGAAATGATATAAATCATCCCAATTTACAGTAATTGTATGTAAACTGGTGAATTGCCTAACTTCACACTTCTAACATTTTTAAAACATTATACAGCAATGTAACCTAACCACAGCCAGTTTCATCAGGGCCTGTGGAAGACATGTGACTTTGCACAGTCCTCTTAAACTGTCCTTCTTTTGCCTCTCTCACTCTCTCCAGAGAATGATGTGGCATTTGCTAGGCTAATACAGCTGCCATGCTACATCATGTGACTGCTGCTGAAGAGAGGAAGCTAAATTAGATCAGGGTTGTCCGTCCAGCAGGCACGATTACTGCAGCAAGCAAACCAGCCAGAACACATCAACAACGTCATTAACAGTCCAGTCCTGCCTCTCTGCCTTCTCTGCAACATTTTGCTGCCACTGAAATTGAGATGCAAGGAAAGAGGAATGGGGGAGGGAAAAAGCCACCATCACCGGGATTACCCATAGTCGGCGACTCATGATACTTTTGCACTTTCATTGCAAAAATCATAAGGTTTGGATTTTGGGAAGCGCAATAAACGGATGGGTTCTTTTCTGAACTCGGATCCAAATTAGCTGCTGTCTACTGGGAACTGCAATTCATCACACACCCTGCCAAGAAACTCCCAAATATCGCTCTTAAAATTCAAAGCCTCAACCAGAAAGATGTTTGTGAATCATTATGATATCCATAAAGACATATTTCATGTTAATAAACATCAAGTGGTGCACCAAGAGTACTCACCACACTATTCCCTGAGCCCCAGAACCAATGGGCTTTAGATTTTGGTATCGTTTGAGAACTGTGAAGGTGGAATCTCCTACTTCCACACTGTAGAACTGGTTGTCCACTTTGCTTTTGCTCATGTTGTAATGCTGGGCAATGTACGAAACATCAACTTGTTTGCCAAACCCCTGTGTGGAGAAAAAGATGGATGTATGAGCTGAGAACATCATAAAACTTGTGTTTGGAGAATTGATAAGCAGCTCCAAAGCACTCGTAGGCTGTTATTAAAAAAGCACATTCATAAAGTCATAAAAACCTGGGCAAATGATTCTATGATTCACTACAATAGTGAGATAAACAGTGTGAAGAGGTATGGATTAAACTGTTTACATTCTCTTCATCAGCACAGAATATGAAAATCCATTTAACACTGTAAAACCACAAATGAGCTTGTTTAAATGATTTGCAGATAAATAAATTATTGCAAAGGGCAGACATTGATATTTAGGTCAAACCTATGGAAGCTTGTTTCCGCCACTAAATAAAAAAAGTAATTGCAACTTTTTATCTTACAATTCTGACTTTGTTTCTTAGAATTGCATGATTTTATCTCGCAGAATTGCGTGATATAAAGTCAGAGCTGCATGGTATAAAGTCAGAATTGTGGGATGTAAAATTGCAAAATCTTATTCTGACATTATATCTCGCAATTCTGACTTTATAACTCACAATTCTGATTTTACAACACAATTCTGACTTTATAACTCACAATTCTGACTTTATAACTCACAATTCTGATTTTCCAACACAATTCTGACTTTATAACTCACAATTCTGACTTTATATCAAGCAATTCTGACTTTATAACTCAATTCTGACTTTATAATGTAATTCTGACTTTATATCAAGCAATTCTGAGTTTATAACTCACAATTCTGACTTTATATCATGCAATTATGAATTTATATTGAACATATAAACTCACAATTGTGAGATAAAAAGTCGCAATTACCTTGTTTTATTTTTTATTTCATGGTGGAAACAAGCTTCCATACAAACCACACATTAAGTAACTAAATTAAAATAATTAAATGAAATGAGGTGTCACAAATGAGTGAAGACAAATATTACAACTATTACTATAAGCAATTTGAGATGAAGCCACAGCAAGAATTTATATCTACAAGCCATAATATCAGTAAGAATATCAAACATGGAAAGCCAATAAATTGTAATTGTGAAATAGTTTGAAATAAGATACGTCTCATTTTGAGAACATTTTTAACGTGATAAATTAAGTCACTCTTTCTCACTGTTTCACAATGTGGCTTTGTCTCATAGCTGCAACTTTATATGCCCAACTGCAACTTAATTTCACATAATTATGTTGCAATTGTGAGATAAAATTAAAGTTGCAGGGGAAATTATGTATATTCCCAGCTAACAGGGAATCTTCTCAGAAGTTTTGCTAACATTCTGGAAAAGGTTCTCTTAAAGTTATGAATAAACGTTCTCTTTTTGGTAATGTTCTCAAAACATTAGCACAGAAACATTATTTACATTGTTTAGACATTTAAGTTGGATGTTTGTCTAAAATTTTTTTAAAGAACATTCAAAAGTAACATTCCCAGAATGTTTGCAGTATGATAAAATAGAATGTTGGAATGATTGTATAACCAAGTGGAAAATGAAACGATTGTATAACCAGGGAAGAAAATGTTTTTAAAAAATTTAAAAAACTGGTCGTTTTGAATGTTCAGAGAACATTCAGAAATAACAATCTCATAACCTAATACGAACATTAGCAAAATGTTCAAGAAAACATATTTTTTGTTAGCTGGGTACAAGCGCATAACATCCAAACATCTTGGTTTCACTATAGAGAGAGCATCTTATCTGTGCTTGGCTGAAGATCTCAGATATCAGACTATATTAAATCCAAATATCAAGGTTATCAGGGGTCTCTTTGTTCCGGAGTTCATGCCAGCGATGGCACAAGGGCCAACTGTGTAATCGATTGTACTAACTGTCACATAGTGAATATATTCCGGGTATACCGAGGGAGGAAGCTGTCCACATAATTTCACAAGCTAAAATGGTAATTAGTGAGAGAGAGCGAGTGAGAGCAATATATATATATTTCTAAGTGTGTGTGTGTATGTGCTTCATAAAGTCTATCTTTATCATGGGAGTCACCCCTTACTGCAGTGCCCCCCTATTAAACTGACTAGGCTAATTTGAAGCTAATGAGCTAAGATTTGCAATAATTGCTGCCCTTTATTGAAAAAAAAGGGATAGAGCACATAGTAGGGTTTGGTTTATTATAGTGGCGAAATCAGTTCTGTTCCAGCAACCTAGAAGGCATTTTAAGGCAAAAAACATTAAGAAGCATAAGAAATTCATAGCATACAGAAATATTGTTTAAAATACTAAATTTTTAGCATTTAACATTTAATGAATATATAAATCAGGCATGTGATTTATATATATTTATAATCAAACCAAAAATCATTCAGACACAAGATATAATTTTTTTTATATATTTTTTAATAGTGGGTGCAGGACACAATAGTTCATTTATGTAAGTAAGGATAGAAAAATAAAGCAAACTGTGACATATTTTACCCAAAAATTCTTCATAATGTGGACTACCAGTAAAAATGATAAAAAAATTATTATTCAGACACTTTGACCTGACCATGTTTTGCTTAAGCGTTATCTAACATAATTAATATTATTTTTTTCTGACACAGTTTAACTCTGAGATCTTGTCATATTTTATTACCATTTTTTAAACTATGATTTATGTGATTTGATGATCACACTAAGCCATATCACATTCTCACATGCATTGTCAAAATTTATAAAAAAATAAATTATGGGGCAACTTCAAGTAACACCACTTCAACGCCAAATTTTTTATTCGCATTTGGCGCTTAGAACACTGGCTAACATGCTAAGGGTTTCCCGCAGATGGCGCCGCAGGCTATAGTTAATGTAAAACTGTCAGTTTATTTAACAATTGTTTAAGGCCATTTGGTGATTACAATCATCATAGGGTAACCAGCCAACCCTGAACCAAAGCCAAAACAAAACTCTTTTTTTTTTTTTTTTCAGGTGGGTCATACCTTTAAGGTCGGAAATGTCTGCTTTTTAGAGTATAGTGTTGTTAGCTTAGCGACATGCTAGCATCAAAATCTACTGCAATCAGTTGAGAGTCAGGTCTCCCGTGCCCCATATAGGCAGTAACCAGGTTCTGGAACAGAGCTGTTACACTTTTAGGGACAGGAAACACACTTGGTTCAGGAGTCAGTTGTCATTTAGTCATTTAGCAGAGACATTTATTTGAAGTGACCTAGAGTATACTTACTACAGTGACAGTCCCTGTGGAGGACACAGAGGTTAAGTGTCTTGCTCAAGGCCACAGTGAGATTTGAACCTACAACCTTCTGGTTAACAGAGAAAATCTTTATCCTCTAATCAACTCTGCCTACTGCCCTCTTGACCTGTAATCTGTATGTCTCACTTAAGGTTTTTCTGACAAGGGATGAGGATTATTTAAGGCCCAAATGAAAGAATGAAGGACAAGAAACTTTTTAAATGTTTTGCTGTGCTACTGTGATTACTGTACTTCTGGGAATAGATACTGTACTTTCATTATGTAACACCATCATTATCAGGAAATTATACAGTATTTTGGTAAACGAATGTAATCTGATATTGAATCATTGTGTTTCCACTGTGTTATTTAATACGATTTGTTACAATATAGTATCATGCAACTTTCTAAAAAAAAAAAAAAAAAAAAATCTGTTTCTTGACTCAATTTAAGGAAGATATACATCTGTAAATTGAATTTAAAATGATAGTTCACTCAAAAGGTGAAAATTCTGTCACCATTTATTCACCCTCATTTCATTCCAAACATATTTTTGTCTATACAAGGACAGTTAATGGGGTCTATAACAACAAAACATAAAGAAATTAGAGAAAAAGAAATCTTCTTTTTGTGCTCCATAGAAGACAGAAAGACATATGGGTTTGGAACAACATGAGTTTGAATAAATGTTTTCATTTTTGGCTAAACTATCACTTTAAAGTCAACATGGAAAAGCATTTGCAACCCATTATATTTCCACAATATTGTGATAAAAAAGTCACATTCCCGGAAAAAGACAGTCATTTTGTTTTGCAACAACACAAGGGTGAGTAAATGATTTGGAATTTCTTTTTTCCCTTTAAGTGCTTTTAATTTGAATGATGTATCTGTATGACTGCATTGATTTTAGAAAACACTTCCATGCATATTTAAAGTGTATTAAGATGCTCTTAATGCATTTCGTGAAACCCGACTCTGAATGGCTTGGAATGCTGCGAGGAATTGATCCTTTGTAAGCTGTACATCTTCCTTAAGGGCCCAGACATGCTGTCACCAGTATTAGTTTTAGACAATGACACATCCATTAGAATGACAGGCAGAATGGAAGTGAATGAATACTCTACCTTTTAATTTACCTGTATGGAACACACACCTGACAAAAGGCAATCTTCACATCCAGGACTGGAGCACTGCAGTTATATAAGAAACGTCTGTTCATAAATACCTGAAACACAGGAATACAACAAGAAGGAAAAGATCAAAAACTGAATGAAGAGATAAATGGGAGGAATTTTCCCTTCTCTAGACTGATATTGAGGTGGTAAGATATTTGCTTTGTTCCGTAATGCTCATTTCATCTCCAAATGTCCTCATTTCTCAAGATGTTTTTTTTTTTTTCTTTTCAGATAATGATATGTGCTAAAAGAGAGAGAGAGCTGAGATGATAAACACTTTTTTTTTTCTCTTTCTCACATCTACCATCTTTATTCTGTCTCAAAGCCCCTGCCCTGTGGATATAACGGCTCTCGCCACACTGAGGATCTATGCATTAGCACAGCGTATGTGTCTGAGGAGAACAGGCTTTCCAAGAATAGTCAGTGTCATCCAGGAGTCAAAGACAGTATGCTAATTTGGTTTGCTTATTTCTTCGTGAATGAGCTTTTGTTAAGCGCTGTGCACCCTGTCTTTTTAAGATACCAAAGCCCTGTGGATAAGTGTTAAATATTCATTAGTGTTTTTGCAGACTTTGTTTTTTCATTCCTGGTTATTATTACTGATTTTGCTTGGTATGAATGTTAAAAAATAATAATAATATTGATATAAGTATAAAAATATCAAACTGCAGGACTATGTGCCAAATCTTCTGACACTGCCAGAATTTCGTCTGAGGTAAAATTTGATCACAACGGTCATTAATCAGATGTTGGTGAACATGTCAAACTAGAGATCAAAAACTACAGATTTTTGCCTAGGATTATAGGAATCTTTTAGGATTCTCAAAATGTGTCTCAGATGACCAAATCGTGGACAAAATCACACAGTGTTGCCCTGCCTTAAATTGGCAAAAGTTGAGGCAATCAGTTGCCTTAAAATTTTTAAGTTAAGAAATTTTAAAGTTTAAGTAAGCAGAACTGGCATATTTTTATTTTGTACTCATACATTCTAATTGTTCTTAACTTGAAATGTTTGAGTACACTAATTTATACGCTTCACTTAAAATTATCATATTACCTCAAAGTAAATATTTTTATTAGTGTAAACTTAGCTAGCCATAACGAGCTAATTCAGAAAATGCTAATTTGCTAGCATGTTAACAATAGCATGGTACAACACTTGCTAAATGAGTACAGCAATATAAAGCATTTAACTTATTTGCTCTCAAACCAAGCTAAATGCACCATTTGTCACCATGATGGTAACTCTCCAAAAACCCACATTAACATAAATTATTCTAAATTAGCATAACAAAACATTAATCAGTACTAAATATCCCACTTAACCTTAAAATCTTGCAGACAAAAAAATTTTATATAACACTTAACTTTAGCATTTACTCTCCCTGTCGAGTGCTATGGGCAAAGCATGCTGGAAAATAGAAATCCCAGCCCAGTTTCAGTCAAACTTAAGTTCATCGAAATTAAAAGAAATAAGTTCATGAAACTCAAAACAAACAAACAGTTCAGTTTACTTAAAATATATCAGTGCTGTGAACTTGAAAGAAAAAGAAAGAGCTAAATACTCATAAAAGTTGATTTGCCTGAACTAATTTGTTTAATTTAACTTTGTTCTACTCAAACCAATTCATTATTTTGAGACCTTTTATCCACAGTGTGCATGCACATGGTTGCCAGGTTGAGAAAAATTAGTAAAACACTTAGCAGATATTTCCGTATTGCTTAAGTATGAAGCTCTGATTGGGGGATTACGTCTCATGATATCAGGCAACCCCAGTTATGTTCCTCTGCAGGCCAGATTAAACCTTGTTCTAGCCTATATATTATATTATATTCATTAATTTTCAGCACATTTCCACTCCGTTTTAAATGCTGTTCTAGTATTCAAATCAAGCCCAATCCACTGCTACACACATGCTGCGGAATCGATACAGAAGCAGCTGTATAGATAGTACCAGCCATTAAAAATCAAATAACAACATATGTATAATATCTAAAATATCATCAATGGTTGTGCCTTTGACACATTCATAGATGATGGTTAGGATGTGTCAGTGAAGCCCAGCACTTGAGGTGATGCTCTTGCTGGTTTTGAGTGGCAGCTTACAGCTGTGTTTGTAAATGGCATGAGGACTGCCTACAGCGCATGTGTGCTTGCCAAATGACTGACAATAACAGCACTGCTTTCATTTCCTTTGAAACACACAGACCTGAACTGTTGCTTCTGCAGTCTGCTCTGAGACAAAGAGCATGATGGGATATGGTGCAGTTTCATCATGATAACCTTAATATTATTGATTAAAACGAGTCAATGTGATGGAAAGTATGATCCAGAGGGAAGAGAGAGGGAGACACTTTGGGAGAGAGAGAGAGATCTTAAATAACTCCTGCTTCAGTAATTTGCGGGTGCTGCTCCTTGATTACTATTTTCCTTCATTATTTCCTGTCTGGAGTTGGTCTAATAACAGTTCAGATGTGTAAACTGCTGATCAATACAGAAAGCTTCTCATAAAAACAAGCATCCAGCATCAAATGAGGGTTTATTTTGCTGATGTACCGCAAATACTTCAAGCAACTGAAACTTTCACAGATTGTTTTTTTTAATATTTCAATACATCCTTGGAGTAACAACATTTTATATATTGATAAAGCACTAACAAATCATGAATCTCACAATTATGGAGTCGTGTCCTCATTTGTTTGGCATCTCTTCCTTTATACCAAGAGCAATTGATTCAAACATTAGGACAGTCTGTTACCATGGCGGCAAACCAATACTTTTATAGAAAACAAATGAACTGTTTCAAAACTGATTTAGTAAAATAGCATTCGGCTCAGGAGACACACAGCTGTCAGGGAGAACATCACAACAGATCAGATAAATAAGTAATCTGCAACTGTTCAGAAAACAAATAGCCCGCTTTCAAACTCTTTTTTCATTGGCTAACATTTTAAAGAGGTCCTGTTGTGCTTTTTTACATTTTTTTACATTTTTTTTAATGTGTAATGTTGCTGTTTAAGCATGAAAAAGATCTGCAAAGTCAGTCCAAAGGGGGTTATTCTCTATATACAGTGGGTACGTAAAGTATTCAAACCCTCTTAAATTTTTCACTCTTTGTTACATTGCAGCCATTTGCTAAAATCATTTAAGTTCATTTTTTTCCTCATTAATGTACACACAGCACCCCATATTGACAGAAAAACATAGAATTGTTGACATTTTTGCAGATTTATTAAAAAAGAAAAACTGAAATATCACATGGTCCTAAGTATTCAGACCCTTTGCTGTGACACTCATATATTTAACTCAGGTGCTGTCCATTTCTTCTGATCATCCTTGAGATGGTTCTACACCTTCATTTGAGTCCAGCTGTGTTTGATTATACTGATTGGACTTGATTAGGAAAGCCACACAGCTGTCTATATAAGACCTTACAGCTCACAGTGCATGTCAGAGCAAATGAGAATCATGAGGTCAAAGGAACTGCCTGAATACTTTCCGTACCCACTGTAAGCAAGCACCATTTCTGAGCTTCCTGAAATGTCTCGTCTTGAGTTTCTACTGGGAATGAACATGTCACAATATTCCTCATTTAATTCAAAGTCAGTAGTGTGTTGAAGCTTGCGGTTATGATAATGGGCATGATATGCGTGATAAGATGTTGATCAATCACAACACACTGATCCAGCGACCAATCAGAGCACATTGCGCTTTTCGGAAAGAGGGCCTTCATGGAGACTAAACAGAAGCTGTATCCGAAATCGCCCCCTATACGCTCATTCACTATTTCCTACATTGGTCCACTAATATAGTTCACTTGAGGGAGTTAATGAAAATGAGTGAATGCGTTGGAAAGGGTTGCCACTTTTGCATAGTTTATGCTTGCTGTTTAATAATTATTTGATACTTAGCAAACTGGCAAACACGGGAATTCATTCGGCAAAACCCTCACAGTGCATTATTGGTATTCTCTAGCCATTAAGTGTTCATTGGTTGTACATTTGTTACTGCGGTGCATTGTGGGATTGAATGAGTGCACTTGATAAGTGCACTACAGTTTCGGATACCACTACAAATGGCTGTCCCCTCAAATATTGCCCTATTTAAGAGTATAGGGGGCGATTTTGGACAATAGCCATATTATCCTGGACAGAGCATGGACAGAGCATGTCTGCGCCCCAATGTCCATACTATCCATCCTAAATAGTATGTGAGATTAAAATAGGTGTGTCCCAAAGCATAGTATGTTGAAAAGAGTGTGCCAAAAGTCCCCGGATGGTCTACTATTTCCGGTAGATTTTTGAATCGTGGATCCGTGCACACTATAAAGGCTAATATTGCCCACAACCCATTGCGGGTTGGACGAGGATTCAGTTCAGATCTACAATGTCTTTTACCTTCAGTTGATTTCAATTAAACGGTTTTGGCTGAAGTCACTTGTAGTTCTTGTGTTTCTCTTTTCTTCAGTTATTCTGCTTGTTAACAGTAGGTGTTCATCATTAATGTTAAATCATCCCTGAATTAATAGCTTAATTATCTCAGAAACACTATTCAGAGAGGGACCAAATGTTATCTGAGCAGAGTTGATTTAACTCTGTGGATTTTACTGTGCATGGAAACCTATTATAGTAGACACCCAAAACAAAATCAAGACTCCAAAAATTTTCCTTCAGCAGGTTTAAAGTCACATTTTGCTCAATTTAATTCTGTGAACTGACATATTTCTGAGTGAAACAGGATGTTCAGTGAGAAATGATATAAGGTAGGGATTTTTTTACCCATCGGAAATCGACTGGATTGTAAAAAGCGAATGCTACATACCTATATGGATGGAGAAAAATATACGGAAAAAAGATGAGAGAAAGGGAAAGGCCAATCTATGCTTCTCAACACCTTCAGTTGAAAGGTTGTGTTTACTGCAGCACCAGCTATGAATGCTAAAATGAAATCACACCACATCAACACTCTCACCAAAGGAACAAAAACAGAAAACAACGAGGATGTGTTTGAGATTTTTAATAAACAAATTATGAACAAAAAAACTAGCTTTTCACATTTTCTGAAGAAAATGGAAGTGGTGCTAGCACATGCGAATCATGCTGCCATGCTGCTATAGGGTTTTTAGCACATTCTTGTGTGTTTTCTAGTGTGTTCTGGGTTGTTGCTTTGCAAAGGTGTGGATTACTAGCCCAAAAGATCTTTCACATATTCTGTTCCCTATACAGTATCTGTCACCCTTTTTTCAATAATAACAGTGATGCTAGACTTGGCAAACGCCACTAATGGATGAACAATGTTTTATAGGAAATAATGGACTTTTATAGAAATAACAGAAAAGCAAATTCATCCAAATCTCATTATTCTCAAAACTCCTATCTTATAAGGAGTTTAGTCTGGCATCAAATCAAGACTACTGCTTTTTAAAGTCTCCATAGTAACATACAGTCTTACACGTGATCCTCTTAAATTAGACATTATCGATTGCTTAGATAATCTGGGATAAACGTATACACACTCTAGAGCTGCTCTTCAATAAATATTTGACAGCACAGTTGTGCTGCACTGAAATATTATCTATAAAAAGGAGGATTTGGCAAGGTCAGGCCTGATGAATGAGACCGAGAACCGATGAAGAACCTTGATAAGAAAATGATGAATTACTGAGTGCAAATATGACATTAACAGACAACAGGACGAAAGCAGAGAGCAGGAACTGTGCCTTCCCAAGGGTCCAAAAAGGGCGCAGATATGGTAATAAAACTGATGCCTGGAGATTAGAAACAGAGCTTGATGAATGCACAAAAAGTCTTCCTGTTGTGGATCAAGCATCCAACCTCTGGATGATACAGAACAGAGCGAGTGAGTTTAATAATGCTGGATTGTGGGTAAGCCCTCGTGACCTATTGACGTGGCTAGGGTGCACAAGATATTTAATAAAGTCAATCTTCAAGCCTGTTAATGTGAAGGTGAATGGTATGATTCGTCATATTTTATTATTTTATTACTTTATATCACAGTTACTGCACATATACACTACCGTCCAAAAGTTTGTGACTTTTTTAAATTAATATTTTTAGTGTTTAATGTTACAAAAGATTTGTATTTCAAATAAATGCTGTTCTTTTGAACTTTCTATTCATCAAATATATATATATTTTTTTTTTTTTTATCATGGTTCCAATAATTATAATTATAATATGTATTAATCAGTGTATTAGAATGATTTCTGAGGGACCATGTGACACTGAAGACTAGAGTAATGATGCTGAAAATTCAGGAATAAATGATATTTTAAAAATATATTGTAATAATATTACATTTTTTTCTATATTTTTGGTTAAAAAAAAGCATCCTTGACTTCTTTCAAAACATTAAAAATCTTACCAAACCTAAATTATTGAATAATATACATGATTTTTTTTACATAAAAATTAAACCTCAAAATCTACATCTCATTAGATTTTTTTTTTCAAATATTTGTTTGTTTATTTATTTATTTATTTATTTTAGTTGAAGGACACAAACAGAAATAAAGAAATATCCACAACAACAACAAAATGAGTCAGCTTCACATTATGAAGCATCAAGTTAAAAACATGTCTCAAAACAGTACTATATTAAAAATATGTCTCCAATATACAGTGATATAAACGGTTCAGCAGAATCTCTACTAGTTAACACATTTCTACCACTGAATTGTATATACGTCATACCACCAGCCCTTGTGGGTGTGTGTGTCTGCTGCTATTATGCCAAAATCTGTCGTTCACACAGGTGGTGCGCACCAGAGGCTAATTTTATAAAGTGTTTGGACTGCATGTGAAACCTTTAGTACACGGCAGCCATATTGAGATGAACAGACAGGTGATTTCAGAGCTACAATGAATCATCACCCCTGAGACCCGACAGATGGAAAGTGTACATCACCGAAACTCCATCCCTCTTTCCTCCTCTTTGTCTCTTGCTTCAACTCAGTTTCTTGAATGGAGAACATTGATTAATTAGTCTATTGTGTCTGGAGCTTTCAGGTCAATTAACACTGATGATCTGTCAGAGGAATCTATGCTAAAGTGTTTCTGCTAATGTGGTGCAGAGCGTTAATGCTAGCATGTCCACAGTTATGCTGTGCTACATCCATCCATTAGCTTTACAGAGGTTAAACAATGCTATGCAATGCTAGGTGTACAACTATCAACAAAGAGGATAACCCTGCTGAAAAAATACAGCTAAATCCAGTCTAAGCTGGTTGGCTGGTCTTAGATGGTTTAAGCTGGTCAAATGGACCTCTAAACCCAGCCAACTAGAATAGACTTGCTAACAAAATGCTTGCATAGCTAGCTAGAAACATCAGCATCTACATACTTGTTTCAGGCCTAAAACTGTGCTGTAACTTCAGAACAAATCTATCAGCACTCCAGTAAAAGAAAAATGGTTCTTTCATTCGATAAAGATATATACAACAACACAAAAGGCCTCAAACTAAAACAGACCTTAGTCAGGTTAGACACCATTTTGAATTTAAAGGAGCCCTAGAGTTAAAAATTGAATTTACCTCGGCATAGTTGAATAACAAGAGTTCAGTACATGGAAATGACATACAGTGAGTCTCAAACTCCATTGTTTCCTCCTTCTTATGTAAATCTCATTTGTTTAAAAGACCTCAGAAGAACAGGCGAATCTCAACATAACACTGACTGTTATATAACAGTTGGAATCATTAATATATACGTCCCCAATATTTGCATATGCCAGCTCATGTTCAAGGCATTAGACAAGGGCAGGACGTCTGGATCTGTGCACAGATGAATCAACAGACTAGAGGTGCGTCCCAATTCGCGTACTTATGCACTATTCTATGACGTTTTTAAGTATAAATAGTGCGAGTTGTGCGTTCACACTGAAAATTCCAAAAAGAAAAAGTGCACTTTAAATACCCGGATGATGCACTAAATTAACGGAAAAAACGAAGTGTGGAATGTTGGACACTTCATGCACTCAACTGTCGCTGCTTTAATTACGTAGTGGAGGGGGAGGTGGTATCAAACTCCGATGTTAAATGACAAAATAACCTTATACAATTAACGCACTACATGGATGAGTGCATAGTGCACAAGTACATAGTGTATAAGTGCATAGTGTATAGTGCGTCATTTGGGACGCAACTTAGGTAAGCAAGCAAGGACAACAGCGAAAAATGGCAGATGGAGCAATAATAACTGACATGATCCATGATATCATGATATTTTTAGTGATATTTGTGAATTGTTTTTTTTATAATAGTTTTGTTAGCATGTTGCTAATGTACTGTTAAATGTGGTTAAAGTTACCATTGTTTCTTACTGTATTCACGGAGACAAGACTGTCGTTATTTTAATTTTTAAACACTTGCAGTCTGTATAATTCATAAACACAACTTCATTCTTTATAAATCTCTCCAACAGTGTGTAATGTTAGCTTTAGCCACGGAGCACCATCAAACTCATTCAGAATCAAGTGTAAACATCCAAATAAATACCATAATTACGTAATTAGACATGCTGCATGATGAACACTTTGTAAAGATCCATTTTGAGGGTTATATTAGATGTGTGAACTTTGTTTATGCTGTTTAAGGCAGTCACAAGCTCCGGGGGCGGGGTGCAAGGGAATTTAAAGGGGCCGCAGCCTGAATCGGCGCATATTTAATGATGCCCCAAAATAGGCAGTTAAAAAAATGAATTAAAAGAAATCTATGAGGTATTTTGAGCTGAAACTTCACAGAACCATTCAGGGGACACCTTAGACTTATATTACATCTTTTAAAAAGACGTTCTACGGCACTTTTAACACAGATGAAAGCGAAGCTGTGAAGGATAGACTTACAGTCTTTACAATGGCGTGCACTGAATAAATGTCTTACACCAACTTTCAAATCTATTTTATGGAAGTTTTTGTCTACTGAATTTTTTTTTTTTTTCGGATGACATCTAGTCAGCTGTAAATCAGTATGTTGTTAAAGGGAGATTTCACCCAAAAATATTGGTAATCAAACAGTTGACGGTAGCCATTGACTTCCATAGTAGAAAAAAATACGGTATGCAGTCTGGTTACCAACATACTTTATAATATCTTCTTTTGTGTTCAGCAGAAGAAAGAAACTCATAAGGTTTGGAACAACTTGAGGGTGAGTAAACGATGACAGAATTTTCACCCCTTTAAACAACAGTGCAAACACTCTATACTTCTGTCCCTCACAGCCTTGTTTTCCCTGTCTATTAGAAATGTTGCCTTGGCAACTAATTGAAATAAATTTGCTTGTACAAAATTACTAAAACTGAAATAAAAATAAATGAAAGCTAAATATAAATTTTAAAAGACTAATAAAAATGACAAAAGCTTACAAAATTGCTAAATACTAAATAAAACTCAAATGAAAACTAAAAATATAAAATAAAAGGTAAAGCTAAAAATATAAAATAAAAGGTCATTCAAAATATTAATGAATACTATAATAGTATATAAGTAATACTAAAATAACGCCATGGCAACCAAGCCCTGAACAGCATGACAGCATTGTGAAACCCTGAGAATCAGATGTGCTATAATTACCATCATACACTTCAACTGTGCTTGATTTGCTACAGCCACCCTCAAATCACTAGTGTTCCCCAGTATATTAACGAGTAACATAAGATTCTGTTAAGATATGCACATAACCTTCATAAATATGCAAAGAGAGGTGACAAAAACAGGACGTAAAATAATGCATGAAACGGAAGCTGGATATGATAATTACGAGGGGGAAAAAACAGACACTCAACCTCTCCCCTTTAATGCCAGACACATCCTTTCTGGCTTATGTCTGGGATTTTAATATTATTCAATCACTCTATCTGTCAATCATCAGAGGTTTGGCAGGAATATGTTGTCAGGGAAAAGCTAAATTCTCCTGAAATTAATAGATAGGCCGAAAAGCTGAAATATTGCTCATATAAGGAGGGGTATGGGATAAAACAAGGGAGCAGATGGAGAAGAGCATTTTTGGCAGGGAGAATGGCAAGGATAATTACAGATGACCTTTAATTATAGAGATTTCTGTTTTAATAATATTTATTTCAGCCAGGGATTGCATTTTTTACTTCACTTTAAAGGTAAATTAATGACTACAAAATGTAAAATCTTCAAAATAAGAATTAAAGATAATTGTAACCATAATTATGTTTAAATTAATAACCCCAGATTCATCTTTATATGAAACTAGATTTCATATAGAAGCCCAGCTTTTCATGCCTTAATCTCATACAAGATTAGCCTGGGTGCCAGCCCGAACCCCGCCCACAACATTTTTTGGACGGGAAGTTCGGTCTGGACTCGATCCATTGTGGAGTAATTATGCTCGGCTCCCAGAAGGCCGAGCCAATCAAATTGCCAGGGCGGGCTTTAATCGATGATGTACAGGCTATCTGCGGTTACGTAACCACCCACGTCATCAAAGAGCGCTTGGGGAGTTTGATTGACAAGCGATCTAACCAATCAGAACGCTGCATCCGCCATTTTGTCCAACAAAGCAGTCAGGAGTTAGAAGATTAACATCGGTGGAGTTAAACTTGAAAAATTGTGCATATTGACGTCTTTCCGCGTTTGAAACAACATTCATTCTCATGTTCATTCATGTTTATTTGATGCTATAAATGGACTAGTAGGAAGAGATGATCGGTTCACGAGCCTCTTGAGCTGAGGCGCTACAGCAATCTGTCACGATCATGGTCACAACACATTAAAGAGCCACAAAACGGTTTTTATTGTTTGAATTTTTTTAATAACTACACAGTTTGAAAGCTGGGACTTTGTTTAATATCATAAGTAACCTGCTCTGTCTCGTCTGTCGATGTGTTGTCAGTTTCCTCTTTGCTCCGCGATGCATTTATCACTCTGTGTGGCGTGACAGCGCCACGGCTTGTCGGACAAAGCAACAGTAACTAAGGGGGACGAGTCTTTGCAAAAGGTCAATTAGTTTACAACAATGATGGCTGTTGTTGAAGAACTGAGATGTGTAGATTCCGCCATCGCGTCCGTTATAGAAGATATCGACAGCGCATTAATTTTAAAAGAGGAACAGAGGACCGCGATCAAGGCATTTGTCGATGGGAAAGATGTCTTTGCCGTCCTTCCTACGGGATTCGGCAAAAGTTTGATTTATCAGCTGGCCCCGATGGTCGCTAAGAAGAGTTCTGTTGACAACTATGCGTCGCTCAACATACGTCACTTACTCTGTAGCTCTGATTGGTTGTAGGTCTATCCAATTGAGGTCTTTCCTGGATCGGTTGAAATACACCCCCATAATCAAAGCCCAATGGAGCAGTATCAGACTCATATTCTGACTAGAATTGAGTATGACCATGTCAGGCTAATACAAGATAGATATATTTTTAAAATATGTATTTATATACTATTATAATATTTATTAATATTTTGAATGAACCTTTATTAGCTTTTAGTTAACAATAACAACACTGCAGTGCATACAATAACATAAGTTCCTGTTATTATTGCAAATTAGAAACCTAGCAATTTTCTAATGAAGACAAAACATTTGAACATTTAAAAATGTAGAAAATATAATATTAAAAATGTCAAATGTTAAAAAAAAAAATGTTACAATGTATCGTTTTATATAAAATCTTGGCAGGTTAAGTAAAAACCCAAATGACCGGCCTGACCTGTATCTGACCTGCCTCTGACAATACATCCAGCTTAGAAAAAACATTCAACAGGAAATTATCTCAGACACACAGGGGTCAAAAGGTCCCTGTTGACTGTCACATTTGTGTTTTGCTCACCTCAATACCAAAGGACAAAGACTTATTATCTCAAGAATGTACAATGACAGCCAAAACCAGAGTGATGCATAAAATCCCTACGGGTGTATGAAAAATACAAACAATCAAATTACAGACTTGCAGAGCCTCAAAATCCAATTTTAACCAATGACAAGACAATAAGAACGTCAAATCTGAATGCAGTTCAGGGTCCTGTAACATGAAAACAACTGAACAGCAGGATGGTTTCTGTTCTATATCACGTGTTTATGTTTTTATGTGATTTTGAGAGGCTGTCAATGGCAGTGTGGCTGATTTACTCAGAGGAAGTAGCAAGACATAAAACGTTTCTGCTCACCGGGAGCCGATCTGGGCCCTGTCGGCGGGGCTGGGGGCCGTCTTCGCTGACACCACTAGCAGGTATCTTGTGTGTGGGCGGCAGATACCGTAGAACAGAATCAGTTTGAAAAAGAGGACAGATGTCCTTGCTGCTGCCTGTGCTGTTTATGTTTCAGAGCATGCTATAGGGTTGCCATTTGTTAAGTCCTGTGTGATAGGAATCTAATATATTACCATCTGTTTATTAGGGCTGGGAATCTCGATTTGCAATACGAAGAATCGGGAGCGATTCTGATATTTTCCGATGTATCGCGATTCGCATTTCTCTCTCGAATCGATTATAAGCTTAGTTTTTAAACAGCATATGGCACTACTATACGTGCTTTAGAAACACGCGTACACTGCCTGCTTCCAGTTCCTTTACACACACCACTTAAACCTAAAATAATCATTCATACAGTTCGAAAAGTTTGAAGCGAATTACAAGTCCCGCATCATAAAAGCATTCTGAGTCTACGATGCAAGTATATTTAACCACTTACACGACTCAGCCGAACACACAATCGCTGTCCAGCAGTCTTCTTCGTGAGCGTTTGAGAGTGTGTAGTTAAAAACTAGCCTAGAGCGCCATCTGCTGTTATAACTAAGCTCAGAATCAATTGGAGAGAGAATTAATAATATAAAGCGATTAATATTATAAAGCGACGAGAATATTTTTGGAGCGCCAAAAAAAAGTGATGGCCGATTTCAAAACACTGCTTCATGAAGCATCGGAGCACAAATGAATCGGTCATCACTAAATAAGTCGTTATTTTGGGTTTTTTTGGCGCTCCAAAAATATTTTTGTTGCTTTATAATATTAATATTGAGCCACTGTACTCACATGAACTGATTTAAATATGTTTTTAGTACCTTTATGGATCTTGAGAGAGGAAATGTCATGGCTCCCTATGGAGGCCTCACGGAGCCATCGGATTTGAACTAAAATATCTTAATTTGTGTTCCGAAGATTAACGAAGGTCTTACGAGTGTGGAACGGCATGAGGGTAAATAATAAATGACAGAATTTTAATTTTTGGGTGAACTAACCCTTTAATAATTGCTTTTTAAGGCATGCTATCTCTCTTTTGTTGTCAATTTAGCTGTCAAAGGGTATGTTTACATGACCACAATGTACTAAAAATGGAAAAGAGTTTCCTTTGCGTTTTTTGCGTACAGATGACAACTTTGTCAAAACAATCTCCGTTCAAACGGATCTGCGAATACACTAAAAACAATGTATTATGCTGCCAGGCCAGTAGTTGGAGATGTCACTTTGTAAAGAAAAACTAAGCGCCTATAGACTGAACATGTTATATGCATGCACAAAGTGTGCACGACTTACTAATTTGTTTCCTTGATTTACTAAATCGTGTGCACAATTTACTATTTCGTTCCCTCTATTTGCTAAATCGTGCACATGATTTACTACTTTGCATGTTTTAGCCTACAATTTTTTTTCCTTCATGTCATGTGCGGGGCTCCGTAATAACAGTATTATTTTCAAAAACGTGCACTTTGAAACCCGTTTTTAAAAGTTTACGTTTTCAGGCCCCCAAAACACCACTCGTGTAAATGAATGGCCAAAACGCATAAAAAGTTTTACATTTTTAGTAGAAAACGGTGTCGTGTTAACACCCCCTTAAACGGAATACAGTAAATCCCATTGACTGGGCTGGAAAGCATCCACCTAGCAACCACCCAGAACACCCTAGCAACTACACAGCAAAAGTCCAATGTTGTTATTGTTAACTAAATCAGTAGATGAAACAAAATCGAAATAATATAAAATATATATAGACCTCAGTCAGGTTAGATGCCATATTGAATTTAACACGAATAAAAACTAGGCTGTAAGGGACAACATGCATGGTAAAGGTCGTAGATCACACAATTTTCTCACAACTTTCATAACTATTTTATGAAGTTTTTGATGAAACGGAAAGACGTTTCATCATCTGAACAATCGGTATGTTGTTAAACAATAGTATGATCTATAAAACGTACTTATATCCCTCTCAACCTCATTTTCATTTCTGTCAAAAAACAAATATGGTGATATCCTGACTAAGGTGTATTAGATGAAAAACTGAAACATAAATAAACTTAAATAAATATTAGATGAATTTTAAATGAATTTTTAAGTTGAGGTACTAAAATTACTAAAACTGAAATAAAAATACATTTAATTTAAATAGTAATAAAAAAAACAAATACAATTTGTCACATAAAATGACATAAAATTACTAAAAGTACAATTTAAATGAAAATTGAAAACATTTGAAAAAAAGCTAAGATTTACTTTGGCATAAAAGTATATTAAAAAAAATGTAGTTTGAACACAGTTGCATTTGCTTAAGCTGAATTATTTGTCTAGGTAGCATTAATGATGACAAACGAAGGTGAAAAGGCCAGAAAAGAGCAAATCTGAAAGTATGACATACTAGGGAATTAAGAAAATCCCTGCAGGCAAAATCCCAGTCAACATACTCCATAAGAAGCAGTTCAAAGAAGGTCTTATCTAGTATATCATCCTCTAAACGAGACCAAAGCTTTGGTATCAGATGAGCATTTCAGACAAAACTGACTGGAATCAGATGGATGGAGTAAAAATGTATTCTAGTTCACCAGAGCAATGCTGTAGGCCACAAGGGAGAAATAAACTTCTGTAATGTGACAAATTTTATGTGAAACAGAACATTTTAGTGGGAAATAACATAGGACAGGACCTAATAAAATATGATATTACTAGCTAATATTATTTTTTCCTGCCTATACTGCTGCAGTTACATCAGTAGAGAAGAAAATTAATATCAGAGGCAGAGAAACATATTACATTTTTATATTGAAAACATATATTTTTTTAATAAAGTGCACTGATAAATCACACACAATAAGACCAGCGCCATTTATTATTAAGTAAATAAGGTACATTTTCATTTCACATTTATTTAGGATTTGGTCTATTAAGGATAACTTACGTAAATTATGCCTTATAATGTCATTTTTATTTGACTCTCATTTGTTCAGAGGTAAAAGTCAAGCTGGGAGTGAGTCAAAACTGTTGACTGTTGATTGCTGACAGTTTCATTTAACACCTCAGCTTTTCTGACTTAATGGGACATAGTTTCAACCTTCTTCTGATTTATTCAGCAGTTCTGCAGTCAAACTTTCATTTTTACACACTCCACACAAACACACACACAAGCATGCATTTCTCCTACAATCATTTTCCCCCAAACATGCTGACAAAGTTAAAAACAGACATTGATGGCTGCCAATAGGAAAGAAAAAAAAGACTATTATTTCAATTATTGCTCCTTTACAGCAATAAGATTAAATGGAGAGCAAATGGACACTTCTCATACTTTTCTTCTGAGGAAAGAAACCAACATTCTCAGTTTCATGAGACATCTCAACAACGTCTCAAACTGTGCTCGCATTCACCAAGATACCAAAGTCATAATCAAAACCCATGTTCTCAATATGAACTCAAACATTTTACATCAAATTCATCCGAGAATATTTGAGCTGTTCTATTCACATTAAAGTTGTACCTCTATACTTGCAGGCCTACTGTATGTGAATTGTCTTATTTGTGCCTACCAATGGGTTGATGGTCCAAATTGCAGTTTCAATGCAGCTTCAAAGGGCTCAAGACAAGGGATAAGGGTCTTATCTAGTGAAACGATCATCATTTTCTAAAAAAAATAAAAACTATATACTTTTTTATCCACAAATGCTTGTCTTGCACTGCTCTGCGATGCACTATGCATTACATAATCATGCTGGAAAGGTCACGTGTGACGTATATGGAGAAAAATCCTGCAATGTTTTCCTCAAAAACTTTAAATTCTTTTCGACTAAAGAAAGAAAGACATAAACATCTTGGATGAAATGGGGGTGAGTAAATTATCAGGAAATTTTAATTCTGAAGTGAACTAATCCTTAACATCAAGCATGTCTCAAATTCAAGATCGTCTTCTGAGAGAGGCAGCTTTCTGTGTGCGCACTTTGGCAGTGTGCTGATCAGCACGAGCACCGCAGTGAATTCCATTTCAGGATATATTGCGCTTATACGTAACTATTTTTAACATCAAGCACTTCCACTCTTTACATTCTCATTAAAGTGTAAAGGGTCAATAGTGCTATATATTTGCATACCGCAATTTACACGTCATACCGCCCAGCCTTACTCTCACAGAATCCCTTCAGCTGATTATAGAAGACACCAAAAAAATTTAAGACACCTCAAATCCCTCAAAACTTCATAAGAGTCTCAGCTCTCGCTGGGAAGAACTGTAATGTGCTTTGTTTACTGTTAAATCAATGGCAGACATCACTCACTAATTACAGAGCACTCGAATATTTTGCAGTTGGCTGCGCAAACGCATTGCTGGAGTCCAGGCACATAATTGACTAGAGCAGTAAATCAGCACAAAGGGCTGTGAGATGCCAGAATGTGACTCTCTCTCTTTCCATTTGGTCTCCCTGGTCTTAAAATGCCTTGCTCTCTCAGTTTGGGCCTTTATCTTTTTGTCAGTACTTGTGTGTGTGTGTGTGTGTGTGTGTGTGTGTGTGTGTGCGTGTGTGTTTGAATGTGGCCCTTGTATTCCCTATAAAATTCTTACTTAAACTTTGAGTTTCTTAACTTCTATTTCAAATCTCATTCAATTTTTTTTTGAGTTCTGACAACTTATTGGGGCTCACAGTGAAGTAAATAACTCATTTGATTTTCAAGAATAATACAAGTTAAAATAAAAATAACTCAATAAAAATTAACTAAATCTTTTATGTTAATTGCTATCAAAATGTATGACTCATTACTTCAAGTTAGAAGCAATTAACATGCATGAGTACTACAAACTCAAAACTTGACAAAACTGATTACCTCAATTTTTTTGAGTTAGCTTAACTTATTCAGGTTTACAGTGTATGTTGTGGGGATCAAATGTACCCACAAAGACAGTAATACCAATCATTTCTGACCTTGTGAGGACATTTTTTTTTGGTCCCCATGAGGAAAATAGCTTAAAAATCATACAGAAATGTAGAAATGTAGAAAAATTCTTTCTTTAATGTAGGTTTAGGGGTATGGTTAGGGTTAGGGGATATAATATACAGCTTGTACAGTATAAAAATCATTATGTCTACGGAAAGTCCCCATAAAATATGGAAACCCAACATGTGTGTGACATCAGACTAATCCCACTCTAGTTCACTGTTAACTCTGCAGGGTCCTGGATGGCTTAATGATATGAATAATTCATATCTCCCCTCACTCACAGTCTGTTCGTTACTCAACTGAATGTTCTTACTATTCCATTTTTCTTCCTCTCATAATACAGCAGCCATTACTCCAGTTTTCAGTGTCACATGATCCTTCGGAAATCATTCTGATATGTTGATTTGGTGTTCAATAAACATTTCTTATTATTAACAGTTGTGCTGCTTACTATTTTTGTGGAATTTTTTTTTTTTTTTTCAGGATTCTTTGATGAATAGAAAGTTCAAAAGAACAGCATTTATTAGAAAAATAAATTGTTTAGTAATAAAACTCATTTTAATGTGTGAATAAGGCCTAGTTCTTATAACAGAGTTTTGTTCTTTCATTTTAATAGAACATGAAAACTCAAAAACATGCTATGAAGCACTGTCATGAGCATTCCAAACCAACAGGTGGCGATATAACCCTAACCGTAAAGCCATGTTGGCCAATCAGAAGCCTGGAAAAAAGGTTATTACAGGTTCCAAGCCAAGTCACAAGCCAAAATCTCTGGTTTCAACATCTACACGACAACACTGCAACCAGAGTTTCTAAAAATCTTCACCCTGACAGGAGTTTTCAAAAAAGTTTGGTTTCAGTGACCGGACACTGCGTTTGCATGTGGACGAATGGCCAAACCACACAGAAAAAGCTGCAGTTTTGAAAAGACCAGTGTTTGTGTGGACAAGGCCTAAAACTATTAATTTGATTAAAAAAAAAAGGAATGTAACAAGTGATCATCTTTATGAATGAGTCGTTGAATCATTTACTTAACCGGCTCTTTTTAAACACTGATACATTCATCTTTATGAGGGTTTTTTTAGATCATTCACTCTAAAGATTTATTCAATAATACATTATATTTATCTTAGTACTGAAGAAAAGTACTTAATATATAAAAAAAATAAATCAAATTAAAATGTCAATTTAGCCAATATTTGTGTGTGCTATGTATTCTATATAGTGCTATGTATTTTATATGGTCATAATATTGCATTTTTAGATTCGCAACATCAAATGCCACTTGTGGGGTTCACATAAGAGGCACTATTTGTACAAAAATGTATTTGCTGCAAGTTATTTCAGTTAGGTTGCAGATGCCTATTTTTTCTGCCTGTCTACAGTGTCTAATAGAAACAACATCTGACTGCTGGCCTGGCTGTAAATATAGCACCAGCTGGATAACATCAATATTGTATGGCAGTTTCCAAATATGGATCCACATCCATGCCAACAATGACTGACGAAAGTGAGAGGTAAAATCCAGAACTATGTCTCCATTCCAACTCTCCCATTAGATTGCATCTCGTGCTATGCAAAATCCCTGTAAAAAATAATCTACAGGCTCGCTCTGGATTAGAACTAGGTTTTTTTATTTATTTTTTTTAGCTTGGGTTTCAACGTTAATCTGACAACACGTCTTTGTGTGTGGTTGATCATTAGACCACCGATGTGAGCAGATTATAATAATGGATTTAATGAAGCAAATTTCTTTGCAAGGAACAGTACCTAGTGACTGTGTGTTATGTAATTTATCCCCATTTTGGAGCTCGGCTGATGCAGATTGATAAGGGAATAATGTGATCATTCTATCAGGTTAAAACCTTTAAGCTATTCTGACCAACAATAGCGTACAAGCCCTTTTAGATTAATGTCCCATGGGATGTGGGATGGATAGCACATTGGCTACCTCTGTAATATCCCAGGGCATCTTTATCTAGGAAGGAGAAATAAATAAATATATGTATATATTAAATAAATGAATGGGACAGAAAGACAAAGGAGCTTTTAATGTTATTGAATTGAGTGTGTCCATAGATGCTGGGCAGCTGAACTAATCTTCATGCCACAGAGAAGAACGGAGCATGCTCAGTTGCTCACTAGGTCAGGAACAGGAAAATCTCTCCCACTTTCATGCTGTGGGTCATTTTCATTCACTTCAGAGCAATGCAATGTAAGTTAACAGAACAAAAGGAAAGCAAAATTGCTTTAATGTACTTTTTCTATAATATATCAGGGTTTGTGCACATCACAATGTGTTTTATATAAGATAAAAAGACTGAAACCCAGAAACAAATGGAGATCCAGTTACTCTATTATTTATAAAGTATTTGGAGAGACAAAGTAGCTTTGAGTTTAAGTGCTTGATTCTTTCATTAACTAACAGTCAAGTTCCTTTCAGTTCTTTTCCTGTGACTTGATGACTGCTGCCTTCATGAAGGTACTTTTTGAGACAGCAGGCAAACTGAAATGGAACCACAAGTGGCTGATTTTGATGCTCATATAGGCAACAAAAATAAAATAAATCAAGACAAAATATAAAATTAGTACAAAATGTTGGATAAAGTCTCATATTTGATTCCAATCAAATGTGTTATTTTCATTCTATTTATATACTATTATATTATTTATTAATATTTTATATTCGATTTTGTTTATATTAATATTTATATGAATGTTTGTCATATTTTGAATCAGTCGTTTAAGTTAATACTTTTATTATGTCATTTTTATCATTTTTTATGGTTGTTTTTTTTTTTTTTCCTATTTGAATCTACTACTTGAATCAGTAGTTTACATGTTAGTAATTTTGTGATGTGCTTGTCACTTCTATTAATTTTTTGTTTTTTATTTCTATTTTTTATTTTAGTTTTAGTAATTTTGGTACTTAAGCTTAAATGTACTTCGTTCAGTTAATTCAACACAACATTTCTAATTTTAAGGTTTTTTTTTTATTTATAATTTACTATTTATATTTTATTTAGTTAACAATAACAACACTGATTCCAATAGTTTGATGCTAGTGTATATTAAACAACACTAATAAAAATGAAAATATTGTTTAAAATAGTTCATTTTTATTAGTTTTGCACAATTTATTAATATTTTCAGTACTGATGAATGACTATATTATGGAAGCTTGTTTCTGCCATGAAATACAACATTTTTTTTCTCAGTTACGAGATATAAAGTCAGAATTGTGAGTTATAAAGTCAGAATTGCATGATATAAAGTGAAAATTGTGAGCTATAAAGTCAGAATTGTGGGTTATAAAGTAAGAATTCTGAGTTATAAAGTAAGAATTGCGTGATATAAAGTCAGAATTGTGAGATATATAGTCAGAATTGTGAGATATAAAGTCAGAATTGTGAGATATAAAGTCAGAATTGCAAGTTATAAAGTCAGGATTGTGAGATATAAAGTCAGAATTCTGAGTTATAAAGTCAAAATTGCGTGCTATAAAGTCAGAATTGCGAGTTATAAAGTCAGAATTGCAAGTTATAAAGTCAGGATTGTGTGATATAAAATCAGAATTGAGAGTTATAAAGTCCAATTGTGAGGGAAAAAAGACTGACGTTTTTTTTCTCAGAATTGCGAGTTTATATCTCACAATTCTGACTTTATATCTCGCAATTCTCACTTTATATCATGCAACTGCAACTGAAAAAAGTCAGAATTCTGACTTTATAACTCGCAATTGTGAGTTTATATCTCGCAAAGTCACAATTGTGAGAAAAAAAGTCAGAATTGTGACATAAAAAGTCACAATTACCTCTTTTATTTTTTTTTACTTAGTGGCGGAAACAAGCTTCCATACTATATTGATGCATTTCTTTCTACTCCGCCATTTTGTTTTTCCCTTGTCACAGGGCATTCTGGGATCGCCCTCTTACATGATAATGCCAAAATGAGAAGGCAACGTAATTTATTGTATTAACTTATACAATTATAGACTTATTGCCTATGACGCCTTAAAAAGTAGTAGTCTGTAAGGAGCTCAAAAACAGCTAATATGTTATAAACCACAAAACTCTCATATGACACATCAACCTTTTTGACAGATCCATACCTTCCTCCATTGGGTGGGAGGAGTAAATAACAAACACCCCCTACAATCAGTCAGTCATAATGTCTCTCTTATTCTCAGCATTCATCATGTACTCAAACTCTCTGCAGTGACTCAACGAGTTTCTTAGCAACTGCCGAAACACTCAAGATGTCAATAGCAATGTTCTCCACCACTTTGACTATGATTCTTATTATCTTGTCAGCTGTTTGACTTGCTGTACCACCTTCATCCTAAAAACAATAGAAGAAAACAAGCTGAACGACTGAGCTAACAATGGCAGATGCCATTGAGTGTCCAAAGCAAATGTCACTCACTGTTCTGTTAATATGAAATCCTCTTTTCTGTGGAAACAGCATGGTCTCGATCTGAACTCAGCCAATCACAGTGCAGCATCCCTTAGGGGCAGAGCCCACACAGCAAATTAGGAGATCCATCATGAGGGCATAGTGTCTGTCTGTCTTTCTGTCTATCCATCCATCCAATATTTTTTTAGGAAAAAATATACACTACAGTTCAAAAGTTCTGTGTTAATGAGATTTTTAAAGGGACCTATAATGCCCCTTTTACAAGATGTAATATAGGTCTCTGGTGTCTCCAGAATGTCTCTGTGAAGTTTCAGCTCAAAATACCACTCAGATCATTTATTATAGCTTGACAAATTTGCCCCTATTTGGCCGTGAGGAAAAACACACTTTTTTTGTGTGTGTCCCTTTAAATGTTAATGAGCTGCTGCTCCCGGCCCTCTCTCTAGAAGAGGGCGGCGCTTTAACAGCTCAAGCTTCAGTTGCTCAACAACAACAAAACTGGAGAATCTCACACAGCCAAAATGAGGTTTGTCAATAACGGTGTTCAGCCTTACATTGATCAAACCGGAGTCGAACACTGATGGAGAGACTCAGGAAGAAATTACATTTTAAAATATATTCAAATAGAAAATTTGACAATATTACCATTTTTTCTGTATACAACCCACCTAAATTATAATATTTTATGTCGATCTGAAAAATGTTTTTGAACAATATATCATATTGATTGGTTTCTCAATGACTTATAGGTGTATGACAGTCACATCAAGCTGTCTGTGTGTGTTTATTTACAGCTCTTGTTGTATGTGTGTGTGTGTGTGTGTGTGTGTGTGTGTGTGAGAGTGCTTTTAGTTTGTTCTTTTCTGCTGTGCACCGGAGGCAAACCTTAAGTCGGCTTACAAGCATCACATAAATATGCCAGTAATTCCACATTGGTCCCATATTTCTCATCATTCCTTCCTCTCTCTTTCTCCTCCCTCTCTCACTCTCTCTCTGTCCACGGTGCTGTGGGGAACCTAAAATCCTGTCAAGTGAGCTCCGCAGCAGCAGATGCATTCAACCAAACACTAAAGAAAGACATACAACTGAACCTCACAGGCTCACAGCTCAGAGCGGAGTAGAAGTGGATAGCTTGCAGTTACTTCAGTGAAATATTTGGAAAGACAATAGTACATTTTCGAGACCTGAGATCTTAAAATCAGCCTCTATAACCAGCTGATCATTTAGAAAGATAACCAAATTAAGTGAAAAACATTTTTAAAAAGGATAAACTCTCGCCTTCCTCAGTTTTAGGAAGACAAAATGTGTGTAATTAAACAAACACATGTAGTAGATTCAAGAGTGGAAGGAAAGCAGTCACCAGGACAGGGGGTTATCCTGGGGGGAATGACATTTGTCCAAACACTTGTTTGGATGACTATTTAGAAGAACACAAACAAAGCGCAGCGATAATAACATCTCATTAGTGTGCAGAGGCAATTAAAGTTGTCTCTTGCATAACACGGTCTGCCTCTATAGGGCAAAGCAAAAACATCTAAATTATTCACATTCCTGCAGTCTGATTAACAGATGCAGCCATTGAACTCATTTCAAAATACAGAGAGTAAAAAACTCAAAGGCCGAAAGAATGATTGTAGTTTAGATGGTTTATCTATCTATCCTCTCTATCATCTGTCTGTCTACCCAATCATCTATCTAATCTATCTATCTATCTATCTATCTATCTATCTATCTATCTATCTATCTATCTATCTATCTATCTATCTATCTATCTATCTATCTATCTATCTATCTATCTATCTATCTATCTACCCAATCATCTATCTATCTATCTATCTATCTATCTATCTATCTATCTATCTATCTATCTATCTATCTATCTATCTATCTATCTATCTATCTATCTATCTATCTATCTATCTATCTATCTAATCATCCATCCATGCATCCATCCATCCTATAAAACAATAAAGCATCCATCCATCCATCCATCCATCCATCCATCCATCCATATTCATAATCAATCAATCAATCAATCAATCAATCAATCAATCAATCAATCAATCAATCTATCTATGTATCTGTATATGTATCTATCTATCTACCTTTTTATCTATCTATATTATATGGTGAGGTTTCACGGTAACATGCTGAGTCTTCGGTTTTTCCCAGGCAGTAAACACACTTGTTCATTCATTCCTTTCTCCTCCCTGATCAGCATGAGACCAAATCATACCGGATGGCAGGGGCCAACCCACTCCTTAAGCCCTGACCCCTCCACTTCTCAAATGCCAGTTTTTTTTTTCTTTTCTTTCTTTCTTTTTCATTTTCCCTGAGCTAAAGTTTGGTGTTTCCTAATATTCCTCTTTTCCTCTGTGCCTTATGCTTGCTGTCTCCAAACCACAGCAAATCCACTTTCTTACTTAAAAGAAACCATGAGTACTTCACTCCCAATACACTGATCCAAAAATCCTTTAATGTAACATCAAGGCCTTTTAAAATCTCTTAAGATCCATAGAGCTAACTCAGGAACCCCAATACAGAGGAATGATTCTTGATAAGAAGAACCTTTCAAAACGCCTCATAGGTTGAGGGTTCACAAACAGCTCTTCTGTACTGTCACTGAGCGTTTTGAACAGCTATGAGTCATTTCTGTTTGAATGTGAAACAAATATGGCGTCTACAGTAAACAAATTCAACATGGTTCAGATACTTGGAACAAAGTGAACTAGAAACCTCCATATCTCCATATCTTTGTTAAACATACAGATATATAATGTCTTTAAAAGTGATATTCCTTCATTTTGAATGTGCTATACCTGAACATGAATAATCACATCATTGAATTTCATAATACTCTGAGAGATACACTATATAGTAATACAAAAATAGTGAGTGCAGATGTTCAGGTGGTTTGACATCCCACAATTCCAGTCCACATTAATACTATCAGATAAATCCTTTGCTGACAGCTGCAGTTACATTCCCAGCTTTAATCAGAACTCTCTCTAAACTGAGCTGAGCACGATGACTTACACTTTCCCTCTTGTGTGTTGGAAAATGAAACTGAATACACTCACTCACACACAAACACCTATAGTCACAAATGAGCATAGCACACACCTAATAAAACCAATTAAGTAGAAATCTATTTATGTAACAGATATGAATTCATGACATTTACTCTAATGCCTCTAGAGATTAATTTCTCTGACAAAACAATGGTTCAGAGACATTAATCAACGTTCATTCGACACTATATAGTCAAGACGCTTAAACATCACTGAATCTACATTTTATGTGCTTGACAGACAATTTTATCCACATCAGCTTACAATGGATTTAAGATATACATTTAATCAGGGAATCAAACCCACGACCTTGGCATGGCTAGTGCCATGCTCTACTATTTGAGCTTTAAGATGCTATTATCTCCAGTAGTAATGATGTTTTGATGTACTGTATTTAAAGGAATAGTTCACTCAGTTCTCTGAAATCTTTCTTGTTCACAATCTGGCACATCACAATCTCTTGACTTAAAGGGTGGTTGATTATGATTTCACTTTTTTAACTTTAATTTGTGTGTAATGTTGCTGTTTGAGCATATACATCTGCAAAGTTAAGATATTTTCTTTTAAAGATTTTGCTGTTTAGGGACTACAGCAAGCTTAGTGACATCACTAACCCTGAAATTTACATAAACCCTGCCCAAACAAGCAACAAAGGGGGTGAGGCCATGTCTGGCTGCTTTAGAGAAGAGGAAGTGTTGTTGTAGTAGTTTCGTTACCAATGCTGTCATTTTACCCCAGACTGCTTCACAAACGAGGGTCAATTCAACGCTAAATTTGCACAAAAGATTAACATGACGGCACATGCTAGTCGACGAGTTGAATCAACTCTACAGCAACTACATAAATTTATCCACTAACCATTCAGAAATGTCCAGTTTCATTCTAAAAGTCTCTCTATCAGTGTCCGACTCCGGTTTGAACAATGTAAGGCTGAACACCGTTACTGAAAATCATTTTGGCAGCGTGAGATTCTCCAGCTTTGTTGTTGTTGAGCAACCGAATTGCAAGGTTTTAAGCTTCTCCCTTTTTCTGGAAAGGGGGCCGGGAGCAGCAGCTCATTTGCATTTAAAGGGACACACACAAAAACACTGTGTTTTTACTCGTACCTAAATAGAAGCAAATTATAATAAATGATCTGTGGGGTATTTTGAGCTGAAAATTCACAGACACATTCTGGGGACACCAGAGATTTATATTTCATCTTGTAATAGGTCCCTTTTCATTTTCATGCTATTCCCCACACAAAGATATTATGTGGCTTCAGAAGACTTCAATTTGACCACTTTATTTTGTTTTATACTTCTGGATCTTCAAAGAGTGAATGTCTGATCGCACTAGCAATAGCAAGTCATGGGTTCAATTCCCAGGGAATTTATGAACTGATGAAATCTATACCATGATGAATGCATTGTCAGTTGAATATGAATCATTGCCCACTATAGTCATTTGTATGGAACAGATTGGACATTAAGCAAAATATCTCCATTTGCATTCTGCCAAAGGAATAAAATCTGGAATCTTGGAATCACTGTATATCAAGCATTACATTATGACATATTTAATCTATCCAAATAGCAATACCAAATACCAAATAAATGTACAAAAAAGACATCACTAGGACACAATCACTATAAAATAATAACAAACACTAATCTATGACAGCAGCCTAGAGAAGTCAAACAACTCTAGAAGTGTGTTGATGCAGTGCTACTGGATTTACAACTACAGAGAGACAATCAGTTATATAAGATAAAATGCAAATGAACAACTGAAAGTAATTATATATACAAACAGCAAGTCAATAACTGCACCATCTGTCAATTCAAGAGCTTTCATCAAAGCGAAGGCGACTTACCAGAGGATTGTAGATTAACATTGCTCATAGAGTATACTATGGACATAAATTTCTGTCTGTTTGGCATAGAAGTTGATACCAATACTGATATTACTTAAAGCAACGTCTGCCAGTACAGATGCAGATAGATTGGACATTTTTTTCTGCTATCTTGTTTCAAAAAAAGAGCTAATTTCTAATTAAAATATTTTTTAAATAAATATAAAAACAATTTATCCTCTAAAATATTTTCCCACATACATTTAGCAAACTAAGTCATGATTAACTTTCCCTCTGAAGTGATGCAGGGAGGTGAAACATTAAAGTGGAAAGCTATTGATAAAGTTTTCTTCCTGTGGGCTGCTGTGTTCAGCAATCTCAGAATCAATCCCAGCAGCCTTTGTGGTATGTATCTTAAAACCATCGGCTTGTACAGGAAACATTCTCCTCCAGGCTGAAATTTCACAGAATACCACAGTTCTGATGATAAACATTATTTTACGGCATACAGAAAGTCAAATGTGGTGCTAAACCTCTTTATGGTACACTGGAAGCTTGTGGGAGTACAGACAAAAAAATCTGAAATTCTATTCTATGCTACAGATGGTGTGGGTTGGTTATTGTTGAACAAGATCTGCTTTTACAGCATATATAATAAAAGAGAGCAACTGATAATCAGAAAGTGAGTGCTAATCACTCAGAACAGGAGCAGGTGGAGATCTTTCTAAAGCCACGCCCCTCTTCTCGCATAATTACTAGTATAATGAGCATCCTGTAACCCCACACCCACAAATGACATCATCCATCCTGGACACATGCCTACAATAAGTCCCAATTCAGAGTTCTGAGCCTTTAAAACAACTGAAAGATCCAAAATTTAAGCATGATTATAAAAATATCACTACCACTACACTGCAACTTCTCACAATTGAGTTATAAACTTGCAATTCTGACTTTTTTAATCATAATTCTGCATGTTCATGCAGTTTAGGTGTCTAAAATTTCTGGGGGGAAACTTGAGAAAAAAATTATAGAAATCCAAGATGTAAAATTAGAATTTGGAGGAAAAAAACCTCAGAATTGTGGGACGTAAACTCACAAATCTAAGATATGAAACTGCCATTTTTGGGGGAAAAAGTCTGAATTGTGAGATAAGTTACCTTTTTTTATACTTTTAATCCATAGCAAAAATAAACTTCAATAGTCCTTATTTACATTTATTTGTCCATATAAAAATCTTTCCAAGTCATACTGGTTCAAAACAACATAAGGGTGACTAAATGATGCCAGAATTGCCCATTTAAGTCTTTTTGATTGAGTGATTTATAAATTTGCTAGTACTCGCTCTAAAATGGCAGCCTTGCATGAGAAAGAAAGACATTCGATTTACCAATAATCCCTCTTACAAAATGAATGACCTTAAAAAAAAAGGTATCGCTGAAAATGTGCCATGGCATAAGCCAAGAAATTCATTGAATGTCTCAAACATTGACATTAAAAAGTGTTAATAACAGCAGATTGGTAATGCTTGATACCATTCCAATAACATTGATACCATTGTTTTCCCTGGTTAGCACTGACATCATCTACAAACTCATTAAAAATGGCTTTGGCCTGTAACACACAGAATTTAGTTGCATAATGTAGGCCTGCGATAGAAACATTACAACATTGAGATGGCTTAACTGGGGTCGACTAATCCAAACCACAATCAACCAGAGACAAAACAAGCTATTGGCTCCAAAACATACAATATTAAGTGTTCTTTGACTGTACAGCAGAGACTAAAATTATGATTTTGCAATCCTGCAGAGCTTGTACATGACATTTAGAAACGTGTAATTTTCATTTTAGACCTCAAAACTTGATGACCACAGCATAATACTGTATATTGTTATATTAACTGCAATTAGCTGGTAATACAAAACACTACTTTTGCAGTCCAATAGACGTGGCACAAGAAATCAAGATTCATAGAGGTTACTGATCCAACATGAATGCAAACAATAGCTAAATATGCATACAACCAAACAAGAAAGCCAATAAATAACAAGAAATAACAAGTTTAACCCTGTCTATTGCAGTGGACTACATAACTGGATAGGTCAAGCATCTATTTACAACAAACTATTCAGGTAAAAGACTCCTTGAAAAAACAGTGACAATTCCCTAGGAGCGAGGTCAGTTTGCAGAGAAGGAATGTTTGCTGAACCATCCAAGCCAGCTTCTCAAGGCTGAGCACTTCACTAATTCATTCCCAAATCACTCTATTGATATCAGCATACCTGGAGAATATGAGAATACAGGCGATCACGATAACCTCTGACACTAAACCGTGAGCAGAGTCTAACAAGGGCACCCACTGGTATGTGATTTAACAATATACAGACACAATAGAACAGCCTAATTAGCCATATGGGGTCTTTTTGGGGGCTCCGGTTGATTGGTTCATGGGCGTCCCTTAGAATTATGCACTGTGCCTTGCCAAGCCCTGCAGTAATTGGCCTTATTTTAATAGAGTACTGATGTTTAAAAGCCACATTGTGCCGCTGCTTTCCTGTAAAAAATTGCCTAAAACGCCCAAAAAAACCATACTTAAAGTATATTGCATGCTGTTCTTGAACCATTTGGAGTATATGCATGGTTTTGGTCTCTTTTGAAAGGTATGTGTACCACGGGTGATACAGTGGAGATTATATATAACAGGTTAAAGGGATCATATGCGAGAATTTTCATGTATCAATCGCTTTTTGTATTGCCAACGTGTGAACAGCTTGTAATGAAACTAGTTTGTCTATGAAAGCCTGTGGACTGATTTTTATGTGAAGGACTCAGCAGGGTTGCCAGGTTTTCACAACAAATCCCACCCAATTGGTACTCAAACTAGCCCAATAGCATTTCAGGGGGGTCTCCTGGTAAAAATTGCGTTCAATCCATATTTTTGGCGGGGTTCCCTTGGTTAAATTCGCATTCCAGGGGATAAATATCATGTTATTTGGGGTCGTTTCAACCCACAGGACTTGGCAACACAGGGACTCAGGCCAGTTTTGCCAAGAAAAGTCCAAAGGATTCGCCGGTTATGCACGCTTTCGAGAGACACATGAAAGGTATTAATTCACTCTATAGTCTTACAAAATCAGATCTACAGTCTATAGTCTCAAATATACTTCAAAATCAAGTCAGTGAGAGAGCTGGTGCAAACATACTGTATCCACATCATATGATCAGATGCTTTCTTAACTGCCGCTTTCTCACCGGTTATTTTTGTTGTGTGTTTTGTTACTGAGAGGAAAGCACGCATAACATATTTACATATTCATCTAAATGTCGCTCTAAGCAGCGTGGATGGAGCCTGGATGTTCACTGCAAGGTATTTACTTCTAAACAAAGAATGAAAAAGAATCAAGGCCTTGAATCACATTCAGTCTCTAGTACAATAAGTTGCTGGCTGCAGTTCACTTAACGGCCACCAGTGTCGCTAATAACAAGTGTTTCTGAATTCTACCAAAGTCCCTTTAAGACAAGTCATTTCACTCGGCGGCCATCTTTGAAACGCCTCTCGGGCATCCTGGGCATCATGCAATCTGTTTGAATGGGGAAACATCAAATTCTTCAAAACTGTTCGCCAACCTTATGATTAAATTTCATATTTGAAATCACCAATGAAATCTAACAACAATCGGCTCATAAATTTAGTTTCTAAACGCTCGAATCATGACAAAAAAAAAGGTATTTTTCAGGCTGGATCAAGCTAATGCGCATGCGCAGACCTAAATGCGCGTCTCTTCGGAGATTCTAACGGCCGTTGAAGTGACGCGATGACTTTACCAGTTGGCGATTGGCTCTTATTTAGAAGGCGGGACTTATTCCGCCATATTGCGCGTTACACTTTCTCCCATTCAAAACAATACGAGTGACGCGTCTTGTGTTATTCTATAGTCTTTGATTCTACATATAGCCCCTTTAAAGTGTCAAGAAACATTTCAGCACACGTCGGATCACGAAAAAAACAAAAGGTAGAACATAGAAAGCCTGAGTGGCGAAGCGCAACGTCAAAATTCTTATGCAACAATATTATGCAACAAAATGCATAAAAATATTATATTCCATTTTTTTATAAAGGCAGAGCCATTTGTATTCTGCATTGCATATATATACATATATATATATATATATATATATATATATATATATATATATATATATATATGATCAACGTGCTTATGCATTTTTAATCGCTTTTATTCAATGCAGTCTTATGAAAAATGTGATGTTTACGTGACGTTTATTTCAAAAATTATGTGCAAAAAATTGTGTTTCATGACATTTTAATTGTTACTGAATCATGTTTAGATTCAACAATGGGTTGAAATAAACAAGTAAATAAAAGCTTGGCAAGCTAAATTATCATCAATTTGTGTATCCTAATTTTAAAATGTTTTAATTCCCTATTTTTAAGGTGGTTTCACACATTTGCTTCCTCCTGTTTAGTAGCACACCTACATGAAAAAACATCAACCAAGTGCATTTCCCATATGCCCCATCTCAGACTCCAGGATGAACTCACATAACAGTTTCAAAATATCAATTGCAAAAAATAGTCTCAAGATATGCAATTTAAATTCTTCAACGGCAATAATTTGACCAAATTCAATAAATATAGCCAATTTAAGTAGAATATTACAATTAACCAGCCTATACATAAGACCTGCATTTGCATATACATGTCATTATTGTGACTCCAGATTCTATCAGTCTATATTCTAATAACAAAGGCCTGCCGTCACTGCAAACAGGACATATGATGCAGGACTGCGAGTGATGCAGGAAAAACATGGATGGATCTGGTAAACACCGGAGAAATCCTGCCGTTAACGAGTCTGATCGTTCTCGCGCGCACCGCCAATCGTGACTGATCATTTATTTTCCTTTGCCACAAAGGCATCGACTTCATTAACCTTCATAGCGATCAATATTCATCACCCCACCCTTCAGGTTCCCGCATCAACAACATCTCCCACGGACCTACCATTCCGTGCCAGCTGCCCGTCCGACGTTCCCGGTCCGGTGACAGTCCAGTTCTGTTCAGTTCAAAACATGCCGGTAGGCGACGGTTTTAAAGACCACTGTGAGGACGAATTAAACAGATATAAAGAAAGAAATGTAGTTGAAATAAAAAGAGAAGGATTAAAGCCTGAGTTTGCGATGCTGAATCACTGCGCGCTCACCATTGTGCTGCAGGATGCTGCCTGTACCATTATGGATCCTACCAGCGTAGGGATGGGATGGGAAGGGGAGGGGGTGCGGGAGACGGGTTGCCGTAGCAACCGGAGGGAGCACACGATGACGTCAAAGCCCAGAGCGGTCTCATAGGAGTGAGGAGATGGAGAGGAGCGGCGCTCTGATCTCGCATCTGTAGATTGGTGGGCCTTTGCGCACATGACCGCCGACTGCGTGTTTGGAGGCGGGCGGAGAAAAAGCAGCCAGCTTCACAGATCTTTCGGTTCATTTGGAACAGTCGGTTCATTCGAACGACTCTTTCCGGGGAATCAGTTCAAAGGAATCGACTCGTACATTCTTTCGAATCATTCGTCAAAAAACGACCCCACGCACGATATTAGGATATTATTCCTGATATTAAAGGATTAGTTCACTTTCAAATTAAAATTTCCTGATAATTTACTCACCCTCATGTCATCCATGATGTTCATGTTTTTCTTTCTTCAGTCGAAAAGAAATTAAGGTTTTTGATGAAAACATTCCAGGATTATTCTCCTTATAGAGGGTATGCACGTGACGTCACAGTCGACCGTTACGACTGCGGTCACGCCCACTGAGTGGCAAAAGACTGAAGGGGCTCACACACCGGACGCGAAGCTCAGCGCCTCGCCACGTCTTAAAATTGGAATGCATTGTTTTCTATGAGTGTACGAACACCGGCGGCGACATTCGGCGCCTGTCCGCGGCGCCCAGCTACGACTCAGAAAAAAAATATAAAACAATGCGTTCGAATTTGAAAGACTGAGCTTCACGCCCGGTGTGCGAGCCCCTTGAGCGGCAGCATTGGTTTTCAGCGTGAATGTTGCGAAAAACACACAAAACACATCCAAAACGGGAAAGAGCTTTGTGATTGACTGTACAAATAGCTTTGACTCAAACCCATTTAAAAACTAAAGAAAGCAACAGGGGAAAAAAGCAAACTGATCACTGCAATTCACAGAAACAGCTCGACTCCAGGCAGAGAAACATGGATTTGCAGTTATCATTGTGTCAAATTGTTGGATTTTGAGGTAAAATCATACCGTATATATTGTATTGTTATATATTATGTTGACAACTCATCAATTAAATATTTTCCATCTTATATTCTGCATAAGTGGGTGTTTTTCAATAAACAACACTGACAAAAACTATACTATAAAACTATATATGTTTTAGGGCTGGACAATATGACAATATAACATTGATATAAGTGGTTACGCGGATTTAAACCTACCTATATTGTAGTTACATAAAATATTCACTGGCAGATTTGCTTTATGTGTCTCCCCGCCGTCGAAATCAGGCACATATAAATATCAGGAAACACGACTCCAGGCTGCATGTCAATATCCATGGATTAGGTTTATTTGACAAGTTGTAAGAAACACTTTCGAGTCTAACCTTTAGTGTAATTTGTTTGTTTTACTCGCGTTTTAGCAGTTTCCCCTATTAAATCCAGTCACGCAGCAGCTTCTTTTGCCACTCAGTCCAGCTGAGGGAGTGCGTTTTTGGCGGGATATATAATATGCTAGTGCACGTATATAACAATTAGTTCAAACTTTGACCTGTGGAGGGCAGTAATACACTTAGCAGTGTCTACACTGCCGGAATTCAAATAGAGAAGAAAAAGAAGAGAGCTAGTTCAAGATGTGCATTTATGGTTAAAACGTATAAAATTATTATTTTTTTTTTAGAAAACTGTAATTTTGACCTTTAACCGTTTTGGCTCCATTGAATTCCACTATATGGAGAAAAATCCTGGAATGTTTTCATCAAAAACCTTAATTTATTTTCAACTGAAGAAAGAAAGACATGAACATCTTGGATGACATGGGGGTGAGTAAATTAGCAGGAAATTTTAATTTGAAAGTGAACTAATCCTTTAACCTAGGCACTAGGCAACATGAATGAATAGCCTATAGTAATAAAAAGACCTGGAAAGTCCCCCTGTAGTCAATAAGTAGACATATTTAGATCACCAAAATGACATATTTAAATGTTTTCCAGGTGAAAAAATGTCTTCATGCCTTAAAATAACTTGAATGTAACTCTAAAAACTTTTATTGTTATTATTATGAATATGCTAATTAGCCCTGCCTCCACTCACTCGCACGAGCTCGGAGATCCACTCGGTCGACTCGAGCCCATCCGCATTGACGTGATTGGTTACAAGGTAGCTTGTGACCTCAGAAACACCAGCGATTTCAAACCATGTTTTTTGAAACTGTCTTTAGATCACTGCAGTTTTAAAGAGAACAAACTCAGCAATGGTATTGACTTATGAATTTTGCACATGGTTTGCACTTGAAACATGTTAAAACACCAAATAGACATATAACTAACATTAAAAACTTGATTTTCACCAAAGGGGCACTTTAAGATTTTTTTTAACAGTGCTAAAATACAGTAAATTTATATACAGGCCTTTTTTAATTTGAAAATGTATGAGTTTATGCCAATTAATTTTCCAAAATGCTCAAATAAATTAAATGTTAAATGTTACATAATTTGTTATTTCAACACATTTCTTCTCCAAGTGCTTAGAAAATAAAGCGTATTATTTTATGTGATATCACAATTTTGTGTGAAAAGAGTCAGAATTGCAGGATATAAACTCAAAACATATCTCACAATTCCGTTTTTCCTTCTAAAAATTGTGAGATATAAACTCAATAACTTGTTTATTCTTTTATTTTGTGTCTTCCACAGACTGCAAACATTACTGCAGAACTGTCACAAGGTAGGCTCACAAAAAACGTCATCGTTGTTTGCAAACACAAAATAGGTATTACAGCTCAACTGGCTCACATTTTGTGACAGAACAAGCAAAGTTCTTCCAGCGTCTGGACATCTGTAAATATTGACCAAGCCTGCATTTGTGCCTTTTAGAAGACAAATACCTCACAATGACCGTGCCAGAGTGAAGTGGTCCACTTTGGAAATCAAGAGCACTCGAAAAAATCTTTACGTAATATCATTATGGAAATTATCGGCTTACTCTGCAGACATTGCCGATGCTGTGCAGGGAAAGTTATGAGCCCGTTCACATAATCAATCCACATAAACACAACTGTGTTTAACATTTAACCTCCTATTGTTGAATTTCCATCTTCCAGATGCGGTATTTGCTTCATACACTAATACACTCTGTTACACTCAGCAGAGTGGAACATAAAAAGGCTTTCAGTGTTTTCAAGGAGAATCAGATACATATTTCATGATTGTTGGAGAACATGGCTCCATTTTGCTGGCGGTGAAGTTCTTAATATTTATTCCAAAAAAAAAAAAAAAAAAAAAAAAAATCAACAAACTGGAATTCATATTCAAGAAAGAGTGAATATGATTTGTTATAAAGAACACATTTTTAAATCCTCCTGTGCAAAGAGAAATTAATTTTTATAATGACACTAAAATTCCACTAGGGGGCGTGTCTTGCATTATAAACGCAAAAGCATCAGAACACTCAGTGGAAGGAAGCCATTAAAGCTGAATTACTTCCTGACAAACTTAGAATTGACCTCTGGCTATTGAAAGCCACATTTCAAGTGCTGAGTGATGCTGATAAGATAATCTCTGACTTTTATATTTCTCTGTTTATGTTTATGGGGGTAACTTTCTCTAAAAAACTCTAAATAAAAATATGCATGTTATTAGTTAGTTGTATTTATTTGGGCTGACCATCGAAACAAAGTGTTATCTTGAATTATTTTTATGTTTTTGAAAGAAGATTCTGCTCATCAAGGATGCATTTGTGTCACATGATCCTTCAGAAAGCAATAGGCTTGCTCGAGATGCGTGAGAGACTCCTTATATGCTAATTTGGTGCTAAAAAAGCTTATATTATTATTATTATCAGTGTTGAAAATAGTAAACCAAACTAAACATACTGAATCTGAGAGTCAGTGGCTTATGTGATCTGCAAGCCACTGCATTTGGACTTTAACCCTGGAGTTCAGCTTCTTATGTAAAGTATACGTAAACAGTACAAATCAGATGTATGAGATCAGATGGATTAAAGCGTATTCAGCTTATGCCTTTAACTGGGCCTTTAGGGAGCAAAAGAACAACATTTAGTTGTTATAGTACAACTTTAGAGTCAAAAACAATACAGTTCTGTCGAAAACTCGAATCTCTTTGGGACATGCTGTTTTACTCAGGGCCCTCAGAGGTGTAGCAAAAGTGCATGAGGAAGCATATTTGCAAAACCAGGGCATGCAATTACCAAACCCACCAATCAAGCCTTCTTTCCCTCCCCTTTTCCTTTCCGGCATCCCCACAGAGGTTTTAATGGCCTGGTCGAGAGCCAGGAGAGCTCTGTGCTGCTTTGCCCTGTAGATACAAACCTCCAAAGCCCTGGATAGAGAAAGCCTGCCGTCACTCGCCATTAAGTCGTGGTGGAACATTTTCAGACATCATAAACAAATAAAATGCAAACAGACAAGGAATATCCCATTCTCTAAAAGTTAATGACCTACAAAAAAAAAAATAACAAGGAAAGCTGATAATTTGTGAAAAATGGAGACTTGTTCTGAAAGTGTTTCTTCTATTGGTTCTCTGGGGGATTCCAAAAAAATTCTTCTATAGAGAAGTCATAAACTAAACAGTTCCAAGATTAATCACAGTATCAAATTTCAATTTTGAAGCAAGAAAGCATAACAACAAGTTTGACCTCTATAAATACTGTGAAAATGCAACATGTTAATTGGTCCTTAAAAGTGCAATAGGTGTTTCTCTACAGAAACGTTTTATATTATGCTGGCAATCACTATGTTAGGCGGTCTAAATGTTTTTTTATATCATCTGTGGAAGATGTAGGACCATAAAATGTTTGTTCGATCATTACATTCGGTCCAAATGAAATGAAAGCATGTGTTCCCTGTCAGTCAACGTGTGTTTGCATACCACTGTGCAGCTTGTTCATGCAGACATCATACGTCATCAGCGTGTTTGCGGACGCTGTGCAGACAGAGCGAGAATGGCAGGCAAACAGCAACAACCTAAACTTCAGTTTAGTAGTACTGTTGCTCATTGTACTGTAAAGTTTCTCACCGGTGAATGACACATGATGTAATGCAATAACGCTGTCTCTGGTCATCTCGCTTGTGGTCTGTATGCGTTCATGTGTTTTGGAGGAGGCGTGGCTTTGGACGTCGATTTGCCGGGGGGATGGGACGTACGCTTTCAATGCTAGCAGGCTAAAGTTAGCATTTCTCAGATCACCTATTGCACCTTTAATAACTGTAATAGATCTAACCGTACATTTACTGTAATTTTACAGTAAATTACTGTTAAATTAACCGTTTTTGGAAGTGAAAAAGAACAAGTCATTGTATAATTTAAGTCTGATTTATTCTTCTACGTCGGTGTCTGCGTCGGATTTTTCTCACAGCGTTTGCGGTCCATGTAGAATTGATGCGTTGTTACAATTTTTGGAGAGGTGCACATCAGCCTATGACGTAGCTACAGCGTACACTCGACGCAGAAGTATAAATCAGCTTTTACAGTGAAACATTTACAGAATTCCCTGTGTGACTTTTCACATTTTATGTATTTTCGTTAAAAAACTGTTTCTTCTTTTTTTTTTTCAGTTATGTACATTAAGGTTTTATGTTACATCTGATGCTGTTAAATTAATGTTTATTGCATTACTTTAGTGCTGTGTGTGTTACTATGATGGTGTTTATTATTTATGTGAATGACATTGTGCAGCTTTTATATATTACTGCAATATTTACATTCTTAGCTTGTGAAGAACTTTGAGTCATCATGTGACTTTCTCATCACCACCTGTTTTTGGTGGTTGTCAGTGTATTACAAAGGTACAAAACATATCAGTACTTCAATAGGTTGGTAAATTAACATTATATTAGTTATTTTATTTATTTATTTTTTACTGTAAATTTAAGTTAAATCTACAAAATCTAAAATGCAGCTACCGCATTATTTATAGTAAATTTTGGGCAACCACAGCTGCCTGTTTTTTTACCGTAAATTTCACAGTTTTTTTTTTTTTTTTTTTACAGTGATAAAAGACAAGTTTCTTAAAAATCCCTGTCCTCAGCTCTCTCTACAATCATTGTATCCTGTCGATACTGTAGCTGGTTGAATCTGTTTCTCTCTTTCCCCCATTATTGATGTATTCGGGCTTAGTTTTAAAGATATATTGTTTCCAGTACTACTCTTATAACATTTTGGAATGGCTGTGTTGATGGTCTGTTGGGAAATAAGACTCAGAAACCATCTCATAAATCTTTAATCACAAATAACATAAAAGAAAATCTCTTAAACTCATTTATAAACATTACCCTTGCAATTACAATCTTGTAAACAGATTTTTTTGTCATATTGATATATTTTGTACAGTTTGTGGTTTACATGCTGAAACATGCTCTGATTTATTTTGGAGTTGTCCTCATTTAGCTTGTTTTTGGTCAATTTTCTGTTCATTTTTTAAGGGTCACATCATGCCCAGCTTTCAACTGTGTTTTGAAAATGTTTTATTCATTTTCTCACTTATGACTTGTCTTTTCATTCAATTAATCTGCTAATTCAGCTAAATTTAGTGTACATATATGAAATATGGGGAAAATGGTATTGCATTTCCATTCACTTCATGTCCCATATTCCTCATCTAATTCTTCATATCCTGTTCCTCAGGGCCCTCATGTTCAGTCTAGCCACCACCTCCTTTTGCCCCACTTTTTGGAGGTGGGCAATTCAGGCCCAAAAACAAAAATCCAGCGGTCTGTTTTAAAATAGCACTCATTCTGCCTTTCTCCGGATTCTGTTTTAGAGGAAGAAATGTCAAAGCTGTAGCACAGTACCTCAGAGTGACATTTGGTTCATCCGAACCCTGCTATTTGTGGCTTGAAACTCAGTTTTCCCCCGTTAGTCATATGAACAGTGCTAACTCACTGCGCACACACCCTTACTTTCCTACATCGGACATGTTATACTATTATGCATTTTGAAAAGACATTTTCAAGACCCTGTTTAAGTGCTCCAGAAATGTTGAATGAATGAAAGCATTAAAGTAAAATAAGTCTTTCTGATCAAAACAATATGTATGCAACAACCTATAACCTCTTGCAGGGGTCACATGCAGGCATGTGTGGTGATCCCTATGGCCCCAGGTAAAGTAGGAAGCTCTGCTCAAGTTTAAAAGAAAGACTTCCAGGGTCAATAATGGCACAGGGTGAGGGAAAGGAGCGTGAAGGGAAGAGGACTGGAGATGATATGGGATGGGAGGAGGGGTGGAGGTGGAATTCTGTGGTTGGAGTACTAAACTCTCATTCCTCAGTAGCTCTCAGGCAACACACGGCAAGCATTAGGGAGTATGACTGACCCCAGAACAGAATTTCAAGTGAAGTGTAACAGCGTGAACTCTTAAAACATAACCTAGCAATATTTCTTCTTTTTCCTAATGGGAGATCAATGATGATAAAGGATTACCTACTTGGATTCTTCACAATATTTTGCAACTGAAAAAAATGTATATAAGTAACACGAGTATATTTGTAGCAATAGCCAACAATACATTGTATAGGTCAAAGTTATCGATTTTTCTTTTATGCCAAAAATCATTAGGATATTAAGTAAAGATCATGTTCCATGAAGATATTTTGTAAATTTCCTATTGTAAATATATCAAAAATGTATTTTTGTGAGTGGATATGCATTGCTAAGGACTTCATTTGGATAACTTTAAAGGCGATTTTCTCAATATTTAGATTTTTTTTTTTTTTTTTTTTTTTTTTTGCAACCTCAGATTCCAGATTTTCAAATAGTTGTATCTCGGCCAAACATTGTCCTATCCTTATAAACCTGGATATTTATATTATGTAAACATCTCAATTTTATGACTGGTGTTGTGGTCCAGGGTCAAAATGAAGCTAAAAGAATGAATAAATATGTTATTTTTCATCTCACCCAACTTTAAAACAAGTGAAATTGTACTTAAAGTGAACACAATACTGTAAAAAAAATTATATATATATATATTATATATATATTGTCATGATTTGCTATCACAACTTTTTTTTTTTCTTTTGTCAAATCAACTTAGATAATTATTGTGGTACATATAATTTTTGAGATTCTATATATTAAAACAACCTCTTTCATTGTATTAACAATTTCAATGAACTCAGAATTTTACGGCAACCAGGTAACTTACTTTTTTAAGTTAAATGAACAATAATGTTTTACACATAGACTGTAAAAAAAATAGGTTTTACAGTTTGTAAAGTTTCATAACAAATATCATCAAATTGTCCTGTAATTTCATATTTTGCCACTTTGATTATTGATTATTTTTTAAGGATTATGTTATATAGGCTATTCATAGAAAAACGTTTGTTTTACACATACACAAAAGTGCTTAATTTAAATATTCTGATTTTATATTTAAATACATTTAGCAGCCAACTAAACATTTGATTCCATAAGACAAAACAATTAAAAAAAAAAAAAAAAAAAAAAAAAAAAAATTGAGCCATCTTCTGACGAGTCTATCATATCTTCCACGTTTTGAAAAGCCTAAAATCGTGAATTCATTTTTAATTAAATCAAATTTGCATCACATTTGTTGTTAAATAGCTTGGTTAGGCCTTATCGCTTAATATGCAAATATGTGGGTATTTAATGAGATGCGTCACATTTAAAAGTTTAAAGGGGTAAGGATAAGGAAAACCTACACGCAAACCTGTTCATTTCTTCAAATGTTTTGTTTTTGTTGCCTTACATATCTGGATGCGTGGCCACCGTGGACTGCGCCTCACTATAACAACTTTTCGTGGTATTTTCCTCCCAGTCGAGGACAGTTTCTATAGAGACGCCTCTTGTTGCTGGTGTGACGGTTCCTGCTCCGGTGGAAAGTAACCAATGAGCGGCAGGAGTGCGGTGTCTGGTTACTCCCTCTCTCCAGCGAGCAGAAGGGCTCACAGACGGAGAGAGATCTGAACCTCTCGGGCTGGAAGGGTGACTCGGCTTCCCAAAGGAACTTAAGACGCGCTGCCTGTTTTCAGCCGCGTAAAAGATATTCTCCGTTTACTCGCAGTCTGCAAGATTTTATGCATTAATTTTTAAGGACAATCCAAGGAGTCCGAGTTACTTTTTTTTTTAAATGGAGATTATGGACCTTACGGTCGAAGTAGATCTTATGAAGTAAAACCTGTTGCCAGTTCGACCCGGGCTGGTTTTCCATTTCAGGTTTGCTGGTGGATGCGATGCTGGACTCTTATTTGCGCACTGGCTGGTAGTTGGAGCGAAGTTTGAAGTTGTAACTGTTAGGCCACTTATTTGCGAGGTAAGTTTTTGTTTTTACATCAATACTTTGTTGAGTTTGATGCTGCTGCTTGCAAAGTTTACCAGCTTTTATATTGGTCTATAAACGGCGCATGTAGCTTTACACACCATGAGGCACCAGGCTTTGGATTAGGAAAGGTTTATGTGTTTTCGAGCAAAAATGCGACTTTTATCCGAACTTTATTCGAGTTTCATTATCACAGCCTACAGCAAGTTTCAAGAAGGTGTTATATGTGTAAAAATACCAAATGTGTGAAATGTTGCAGTGTTGGATGGTGAAGCACCGCAGGTGTTTTCCTGATGGTCACTGGTCCACATGAGGGTCTTTTTGGATAGTTTTGTGCCTTTTAACATGTAATTTCAGTTGGTAATAATGGCATTAAAGACTTTTTTATCTTTATTTGGTATAATTATTGTAGGCGTGTCATTGTTTTGGCTCCTTTTTTGTAGCATGACCGCCAGATCGTCACACAACAAGTTTAATGTCATGGATATTCTAGTATATAAAATATGTCTGAATGTGATACTACTACAGTATATACAAACTAACAGTAAAGTACCATGGTATTTATTGCTAGAAACAAATTCCATACTAATTTGATGACCATTGTACATGGATATGATAATCTTTCATACATTATGATGGTAATGAAAGAGAATTTTAATATTATGTCCAGGCCTAGTAAAGTCAATTCTTTTTGAGTGGCGCTATCAATCTAGTAATTCTATGGATTATTATCTGACATAAAAATCCGCATCTCTATAAAATAATATGAATAAAATCCGGAAATCATAAATGACCTGAAAGTAATGTATAAAGCATGGCTGCATTTAGTGCAATAGTATTATCATCCCAGACCATTCACATACCTCCACAGAACTTTTTTGCAAAAGTTAGAAGGTTGTACTATGCTTTTTATATCCTAATGACCATCATCATGAGTTTGAGGAACCTTTCATCCCCATGCACTTCAGCTCTCCAAAGCTGTCATTTGAGAGCTGAAACTTGTCATTTTTAGTCTGCTTATATCTCACGATCCCACTCCTGATCTAATGGCAGGCGGAACTGTCTCTTTCCAGTGTAAACATGAGAAGTTCTCATGAAATTATGCTGTGTGGTTTACAGTTCACAGAATTACCAGTGAAAGAGAAGGTTCTTCCATGGAGGAATGTTCCCGACACTGAGGGTGTCTGATTCATCCAGCCATAGTTATAGGGGCCAATACAAGTTCTTGTTTTCATTTGTGCGGTGGTCCGAAGGTTTGTTTTATCCTCTGCACTGAGCTCAATGGATCTTTTGTTTCATGTCTCTATTGCAGTTCATACAGTCCAGGCACTGCTTGCATCTGGGTTGTGTGAATCTGGCTCGGTAGTCTTGCCTAGCTAAACATCTCAAAGTTCGTTTGTTCAGGACAGGAGATGGTTTAGACTTAGTCACCTTGACATTAAAAATGGACTTTTTTTTAATGGAATATTGTGGTATTTATTATAAGTGGAGTATCCATGCACATCATTATTTTTTAAATTAATGTGCTCTCGTAACTTCATAAATCAAAATAACTTCACCTCCCTCTTGCACATTTCTTCTCTTCTCGTGTTTACTGACGTGAGGTCGAGACAACCTGTCACTCACATGAGATCACAGCAAAAGCAAATCACAACCATCTAATGATTAAGTCTCGATGGGCAAAATCAATGCTGCATCCCAAATCGAATACCTCCCTACTGTATAGTATGCGTAAAACAGTATGCAAAAAGATATGTCCAAATACATAAGCTGTGTCCCAATTCAGAGGCTGCATCCTTCAAAAGCTGTGAAGATTGGACAGAGCATTGTTAAATGCAACGCTATAGCTTACTTAGAATTTCTAGGATTGTTCTTGTCTCATAGTAACCGTGACTGCTGCCGTTGATGAGTGGAAGTAACAACTTTTTTGAAAGTTATATCTATTAAACTGTCTGTAAACAAAACAGTGTTCACAAACGGTCTAAATATGTTCACCATGGTCCATTTCTGCATATAATAAAGAGTATAAACTATATATATATATATAACTATATATATATATATATATATATATATATATATATATATATATATATATATATATATATATATATATATAAATATATATAATCACATCTTGATAAGATATAAGTCCAGTTTTTTTTTTTTTTTTTTTTTTTTTACATTTGTGTCATTCGATATTTGAGTAAGTTGAAACCCTGTACTTGCGTTTAAATGTTCCATCATCACTGTCGCGCAATGAATTCTGGGGTTAGCAAGACTGCAAAGGATCCATCTGTTTTTCCATCATTTAATGGCAAACGAAAGATGTGTTTGGAGGTTGTATTTGAAGGAGCCTTCGAATTGGGACGGCCTTCGTTGCGCCGCGTTGAGGCAGTCGGCCTTTGAAAGATGCAGCCTTTGAATTGGGACGCAGTTATGGAATTCGAAAAACAGTAGGTGAAAAGTTCCCTAAAATGACTTACTACTACCGCCGAGATTCTGAAGTGTACATTCGATGGATGCTTTACTATCCCGTGAGGCCACGGGAGAGGATTTATGAATGAAAGTGAAGCAACGCAACTTGACATTGTTAGGTCATGTGACCGTAACAATTTGGCGGTTATAGTATGTCCGAATTTCATTCATACTACCCATAGACCTATTCATAGTTTATAGAGTGTATACTTTAACAGTCATGAAGTGAATTCAAATGTAGTTACCTACTCAGACAGTATGCAATTTCGGATGCAGCGTAAGTCTCATCCTACATTTTTTTTGTTGTTACAAAAGCGTTTCCTTTGGATATACATCACAATAGGGAGGAAAAGACTATGGCGAATTTGTTTGTTTCATGCCGACTTTAAGGCCCGTTCACACCAAGGATGATAACGGTAAAGAATAGTTCTAAGTTTAAAAAGAATAGCAGTGTCCACACCACAACTCTAATGATATCGGCACACAGAGAAACAATATCGTTTTGATCACGCACAAAACTGATGGTTTTCCAACTGATGAACAATAAAAACACTGACAGCCAATCAGAATCCATCCTGCTTTAAAGAGCTTGAGCATTTAAAGCGGCAGACGAAATAAACTGTTGCCATCTGTTGGTTTTGATTACCAATATATCGTTATAGTTAGCATTCTTGGTGTGAACAAGCATTAAAGATGTCCACACTACAATTATAAAGATAACAACACTGAGGAACGATATCATTAGAATTATTTTCAAATGATTTTTCTAGCTAATGAACGATAAAAACATTGACAGCCAATCAGAATCCACTGGACTTTAAAGAGCTTGAGCATTTAAAGTGGCAGACGATGTAACTGCAGTGTGCACGTATAATAAATAAAATATCATAACGACACAGAGGAACGGTTTCATTGAAATCACCTTCAAAACTTTTTTTCCAGATGATTAATGATTAAAAAATTGACAGCCAATCAGAATCCACTGGACCTTAAAGAGCTTAAGCATTTAAAGTGGCAGACAACAAACTTGCAGTTTGTGCTTAAAATAAACAGAATGTCATTGTGCGTTGGTGTGGATGCTAATGTAGTTATTTTTGAATTTCTGCAATTCAGTCCATCAGTCTTAGCCTTGTACCGAAATTGGATGGATGTGAAAGTAGGCCGACAGTGAAAGAGGTTTACCTACATCCAGTGGATGAAGTCACCTCTGACTGTCTGAATCCATGTATTTCTGTGTGCTATGAGCCTTTCAGATGGATTATGTGATGTAACAGCCATTTGGATGGTGCATTTGACAGGTGGGTAAGAAAGGGCACGAGTGTTGGTTTGCTTGCTTGTGTTTCGTGTGTGTAAATGTTTATTCTGTTTCCTAACATTTGGGTGAACAGGAAGCTTCTGTAGGCGACTTTGATAAAGTGGCACAACATTCTTGGTTGGCCTCTCCTTTTACAAAATGAATAACATAAGCATTGTGTCAACGTGTTTTTCGGCTCGTGCTCTGATGAGATCTTTCTCACTGGATTGAGAAATGTGTTGAACGGAAGTCTCAGTTTTGATGGCCTCCTGGATCAAGCCCCACCCTCACACCTTTGATGCTAATTCTGCTCTTTCAGCGTGTTATTTTGTTCTGGCCTGTCTCCACTGAGGAAATTCCATCTCTGCTGAACCGCAGTTCACTGCGCTTTTACACGCCAGGCGCGCACAGCTCAGGTTTTTAGTTCAGCTAAATTCAACCATCTATGTGAGGTGTTTTTCTTTAGAACGTGCATTTGCAATCTCTTTTGCACTCTGCTTTGTGCTCATTCTTTAAAAAAAAAAAAAAATTTAAAACATTTTTGTCTTTATACTACAGACATATTTATGTTTTTGAGTCAGCGCTGATACATATTTTTAAATGATCTGTTGAAATAAATTGCCATTTTAGGCACGGAAATAAAGCTTTGATAGTATGATACACTCCTGTTTAAAAGTTTAGGGTCAGTAAGATTTTTTTTTAAAGAAATTAATATTTTTATACAACAAGGATGCATTAAATTATGGAAGCTTGTTTTCACCACTAAATAAAGTAAAAAAAAAAACATTGTAAATTGAGAATTTTTATCTCACAATTCTGACTTTTCATCTCGCAAGTGCGAGATTTAAACTTACAATTGTATGTTATAAAGTCAGAATTGCAAGATAAAAAGTCACAATTCTGACTTTTTTTTTTCTCGCAATTGCGAGTTATCACGCAATTCTGACTTTTTTCAGAATTGCATGATATAAACTTGCAATTGCATCTTACAAAGTCAGAATTGCAAGATACAACTATATATAATATATAAACTTTTTTTTTCTCTGAATTGCGAGTTTATATCTCACAATTCTGACTTCATAACTCGCAATTGTTATAAAGTTATAAAGTCGGAATTGTGAGATAGGCCTATAAACTCATGTCAGTCTTTTTACCCTCACAATTGGACATTATAACATGCAATTGCGAGTTTATATCTCACAATTCTGACTTTATAGCCTAACTCGCAGTTCTAAATGTATATCGCACACTTCTGACTTTATAACTCGCAACTTTATATCACACAATTCTCACATTATAATTCACAATTTTGAGATTATATCTCGCAATTCAGAGGAAAAAAAGTCAGAATTATTAGATATAAACTCACAATTGCGAGAAGAGGTCAGAATTATGAGATAAAAAGTCGCAATTAACTTTTTTTTTATTTCATGGCGGAAACAAGCTTCCATATTAAACTGATCAAAAGTGAGATTAAAGATTTCTGTTTCAAATAAATGCTGTTCTTTTGAACTTTCTATTCATCATAGAATCCTGAAAATAAAAAAGTATCATGGTTTCCATAAAAATATTGCGCAGCAATATTAACATTGATAATAATAATGTTTTTTGAGCAGCGGATTAGCATATTAGAATGATTGCTCCAAATTCAGCTTTGTCATCATAGGAATAAATTACATTTTAACATATATTATAGTTATTTTAAATTGTTATAATATTTCACAGTATTACTGTTTTTACTGTATTTTTGATCAAATATATCCATCCTTGGTGAGTGTAGAGATTTATTTTAAAAAACTTTTAAAAAATCTTACTTGCCCAAACTTTTGAACAGCAGTGTCATTTGATATGACGAGTAACTTTTTAACTTTTGTGTTAACACAATGCTTGGGTGGTTGCCAGGGTGTTTTTGTTTTCTTGCTTGGGTTAATTTTCTTTTTTAGGAGTGCAGTAAACAAATCATTCCTTGGATAATTCACATATTTTGGATTTTTTTTTTCCAGAATGGGAACTTATTGAAAGCTTGTATATTGTGTGATCTATAAGTAAACACAACCGGGCTGTTGCCCCAGGCGCAGTGTTTATACGTTTGGCCAAGGCTCAACACGTGGAGGATATTGGTGCGCTTGACCCTGAGTAGTAGCGACGAGTGGGCAGTTTTATTCCGGAGGCCTCTGGATTTCTCCAGAGCTCTACTTTAGAGGTTTGATTAATCACACCATTGGGAGGAGAAAAAAGAAACCGCTCAAGGCTCACCCACACTGAACTGGGATCAGAGCCGCCCTGTGAGAATTACAAGCATTACCATTACATAATGGATCACAAAACTGACATTGAATCTGGGGGGGATCTAGCAAACATTGTAGAAATGGTGTTTGGCATTAAAGTACATTGGAAGTTGATGAAATTAGGGCTGCACAATATATCGTTTCAGCATTGACATCGAGATGTGTGCAATGTGCATCCATTGCAGGATGTACAATTGTAGTTGATCCATGATCCGTACGGACCAGGTTTGGAATGCATGTGATTCCGTGGATTAATTGCAAAATTAAACCATCATAGACTGATTTTTAAGTCCTGTCAGTTTAAACACTCAAAGCGAGTTTAAAACATTAATTTTCCTCCACCAGCATCACATAGTGATCTGGCCACTGTTCTGGAAAAGGAATGGCTCAAAATCCCTCTGGTCACTGTGAAGGACTCAGACCTGTCATTCCTGTCGAGATGAATTGATGGTACACCATACTAACAAATTATTGTCTAAAACCAGGTGTTTCAGTTTCATTGTCCAACCCTGTGTACAGACGTACTGTATATCCACTCACAATTGTGCAATGATTTTGCTGATGATTGTGAATATCACAAAGATTTTAAAACGGTTTTCATTTGGCTAAATACATTTCATTTAGGAATTTCATGACATCTCTGGTGGAGCTTGTGGAAGAAAGAAGAAGGGAAGAGGCAGAGTTGTTTGGCGTAATTCTGTTCCCCATAGCAACCTTGTTATTACTACAAATGGGAGAAATTAAAGTAGTAAGGGCCAGGGATGAGTGTAGAAATGGCTTCCTGCACAATGAACAATCATGAACTTGAACAAGCAAAGTAGTGGAATAGGGAAATAGAAATGAAGATCAGGGGTGGGGTCAATCTTTTAGCCAAGTAGTGACTCATCCAGGGTAAAAGGGTGTTCTGCCTCTACCTTGTTAAAGTGTGTTTTGTTTTTGCTGCAGAAAATATGCACAGATTTATCATGGTGCAGTAATCTGGTCCTTCCAGTCGCCTGTGTTACTGCCCTGTATACTGCAGACAGAAGCCTACTCTTCTGATCTGCCTTTAGCGAAGTGTGTTGTCAGGGATTATTGTGTAATACTCATTGGTGTATGTATGTATGTAATATATATAATATATATTTCTAGTTTTATCATTATTTTTTTTCTTTAGATTATTCCCTTTTAGATTAAAAGATTAAAAAGTATCAGCTGTATGCAAAGTGACCCACATTTGCGTTTTGACCTCTGAAAATGTGAACAATTTACAGATTTACTCATGAAGCCACATTAAGATCTCCATATCTCTGGGATTGAGCCATCGAGGGCCTTTAAAAGGAAGATACCAAAAGGAAACTTTAAGAACCAGAATTTTAAAGATATTACGATATCTTTAATACTTCTTGAGTTACAGGCATGCAAACACAAGAAGTGCTTTTTGCCATTTTTGAACTTTCATTGTTGGTATAATGAAACAAAGATTGCTAAAGTCAACAGATTTTACTAATAGACCTACCAATCTCTGTGTAAAAAATAAATAATGATGCTGCCATCTTTCTAGAGTCATTTTACACCCCTCTAATTTGACTCCATATCTCAGGTGAAAATGGTCATTTTGAGCCCCCTCTACAAAATAGTGAATTAATCAGTAAATATACATCTGTGACATTTAATATTTTGGCTTTCATCACTTTTTATGTTTGTTTTTCTACAGAAAGAAATATTAACAAAATCAAAAATTTGAGCCGCGGACCTTGGACATGGACTGACCCTATATTTTTGCCCATGCCCATTTGAACACCGTCAATAATAATAACATATTCTAGCCTGTTAATGGATTTTTTTTTTTACTCTACTAATTGTGTGATTATATGGATAGTTGCTTTTTATTATTCACTTTTTACATGTTTTTTTTTGTCCATGGCCTTATCACTACTGACCCATTTTTGAGTCCTGGCCCATCAGTTGAGAACTACTGTTTTAATGCTCACTTTTGAACTTAATTGAAGGAAGCATAGTTGCTTCTGTTTTATGTCATACAAGCTTTTTAGGTCTCAATGATCTGTATTTGGAAAATCTTTGTATGAGGCATTTCTGACTCTCAAGTTTTCCTTATTTTTAACAGAGATCAAGTAAGAGAGAAAGAGGTAAGGGGATCCAGTAAAGGATTCTGGGAGTTTGGAGTGTTTTTTTGCTTTTTTTCGGTCAAAAGCATCTCCAAGAAAGATTTTCGGCTCAGCTTACTGGCATCAGGCTGTTTTTAGAATTACAGATGATTTAACTGGGTCCAACCACAGATTAATGTTATGAGAAAATTAAACATCCTCTCTATTGGGCTTTGGTGTTCTGTTGGAAACTGTTACCCCATGCTTTTTCTTTTCTTTCTTTCTTTTTTTAAACGGATTGCTTCTAGAGTTTTATTCTTGAATCTGCATACTGCCAAGTTCTGCAACTAAATGGAAAATACTGAAATGATGACTCCGGTCTCAGGCATTTATGGGAAAAACAGAGTGCTTGTATCATCTGGAAGATGACTTAAAACAAGCGCTGTTCGCCTATCTCATTAACCCTTTGTCTGAATAAAATTGGTGTAGGATTTACTTCTAAACGATTTTCACTCAGAAATTTGTAGTAATTTTCACAAATGGTTATAAAGAAATGGCAAGTAACACATTGAATTAAATGTGACATTTTGAAGGTGAAGTAGAAAGAGTTTGCAAGACCAGGAAAGTTTGTTTTGGGTAAAGGGGTGCATGTGGAGCGTGATGAAATATCACGTTTCAAAGATTAATCCCTTTAAAATCCTCATTGCTGTGACCAGGAAAACCCTGACCATGCTCATTGTTTGTGTTTCCCCAGCTCTCTCGGCACTGAGGGAATAATCTTGGCCTGAATCTACTATCCATTGCAGCTCTTCTTTCAATACTGTCTAGTTTAAGGGCTTAAAGTTTCACATCTCAGCTTATTGCTGCTGTCCAGAGAAAATCTTAAATATCCATAATTTAAAAGATTCACCTAGATCTTTATGGAAAATAAGCAAAATTGGCTCATTAAGAAATTCACAACACTGAGCAACTTGGTATATAACTGTCCACATTTACATAGCAAATCAAAATCAGTGTTCAGTAACGTGTTGGGATCTCTTCTCTTCTCTTCTCTTCTCTTCTCTTCTCTTCTCTTCTCTTCTCTTCTCTTCTCTTCTCTTCTCTTCTCTTCTCTTCTCTTCTCTTCTCTTCTCTTCTCTTCTCTTCTCTTCTCTTCTCTTCTCTTCTGGCGCGAGGGTGGGACAACCTGTCACTCACGTCAGATTGACCAGTAGCAAACCACAACCAACCAATCAATTCTCCATGGACAAAGTCAAGTCCTGCCCTACATTTTTTTTCTCGTTTGAGTCACAATAAGGAAGAAAAGAATATTACAACTTCCGGTTCATGTCGATTTAAACTTATTTTATTTTAGCTAATAAACTAAAAGTAAAACTGATATATAAAATTAAATTACTAAAACTTTGAACTAAAATTAAACAAAACAGACAATATAAAAAGACTAAATGTTAATAACTATAATATTTATCTCTGATATATAATATATAATCTCTGATACTAAAACAACACTGGTGGGGTGTAATTAATCTCATATGTTATGCCTTTTTAATGTAATGTTTGTATATTTTTCTGCATGAAACTTTGACTAAAATTATTAAAGGACATCAGGGAAAACATTTAAAAATGGCCTTTTATTTATTTATTTATTTTCCAAAGCTTACAGAAGTAGTTCGAAGCGGTGTTATTTTTGTGTGGTTTTGGTTGTTAAAAAAACAAAAAAACAAACAAAAAAAACCTTCTTGTTCCTCCTCTTGAAACATTTTCCCCAGATGCGTATGATTTCTCCTTTAAGTGATTACATACCGCATAACCCAAATTCCCCTGCAGTCCTATCCTGAGTTGCTTGATGCCTTTTAACATTTTTTTTGAAATAACTCCCATCATGCATAATGACTGGGAAAAGAAACTTTTTCTGAAATTTACATAATTAAATAAACAGCCGGGTGTGAGATCTCACATTGTTAGGAAGGTGTAACATACTGTATGCTACAGTATGTTCGGAATGGAATGCTAGCGTGCTTCATACTGCATGGTTTATATTGTATCCTGTCTGCAGTATGTAACATATTGTTCACACATGACCAAGTTGCATGTGTAATTTGGCTCCTACAGTAAGTACAGTTAAAATGCCTTTTTTCAGTGATGGACAGTAACACAGTATTTTTGCTTTGTTTCTGTACTCTACTGTACTATACATTTCTTGAAAACATATTGATTAGCTAAGTTGATCATAGAGATCAATGGTGTCAATGGATGTATGATCTACTTAGGCTTCCAATGCTTTTGATTAACACTGCACTGAATGAATCATTCACGAATTGGACCGATCCAATTGCATCATTTTTTGAGTTATGCTGAGGCGTTTAGATTGAGGCCAATTTTTGGAGGATTTAAAACCAGAAATGTGAAGTGTATAATTTTATAAAACCTTTAAATTCATGCTTCTGTTAACTTGTATTATTAGCACTTTAAAGCTGTTTAAATAATAATTTTACAGTTGTTTTAGTTGTTTATGGTAACAAATTTGTAAAATTGAAAATTTGGAAAAATCTTTAATGGATAAGGTTAGTCATTTTGTTTAAGTGCCAAAGTTGTCATAACTCCAAAAAATTGATGCAAACTGTTGCATTTTTGTTGTTGTTGTTGAGCCAACACATTGTTTTTTAGAGTGATATATATATATATATATCACAGACATCTGTTGAGCACACAAAGGCCAATCAGAGAATCCGTTCAACAGTACTCAAAATGCTAGCTAGAGGGAAATGCTGGTATCGTGACATCGACTTTTGACAACACTAGGGCCCTGTTTCCACCATGTATTAAGATTTGTTGTGGTCGATCGGATCACAAGTGGACGAGGGAGACACATACCCGTTTTCACCGAACGTTGTGAGTGCGTGTTAGAAATCAGGAATGGTTAAGAACATTGTGCCTGGTAACGTATTTCATCTTCAAACCAAACGGGACTCAGCCGACAAAGTTTAGATCCCGTTTGGCTAGCGCACACTTACCTTACACGTTAGATCCGTAGGTGGAGAGGAGGTGGTCTTTTGTGGCTGTTTGAACACATTCAACCACATGAGCTTTTCCACTACGAAAACAATCTGGTTGAATGAGTGGACAAGCTCAAAACATTGTAAACCCCGTTTACACCTGTATTTAGGATTGCCACTTGTGATCCAATCGACCAAAACGTATCTTAATACATGGTGGAAACAGGGCCTAAGTGCCTCAGTGTAGTCTTTTTGCTTTTTAAAAAAAAAAAAAAACGTAGAAGTTAATTTTTGTGGTAATCCAAATTATGCCTGTTCTAAACCGGAACTATTCCTTTTAAAGTGAAATCAAATCCATTGCATTGTGAGATATAGTATTCCTTGTAGTAGGTCATGCAAGTATTCAGTGCATGCTGTGCAAACTACACAATACAGCTTTTAAAAAAATAGTTGGCAGTTTCCTATTCCAAATATTTACATTTTATGCACTTGTCTGACACTTTTATTCAAAGTGACATTTTATCAGTTCATGCATTCCCTTAGAATCAAACCTATGACCTTGGTGTTGCTCTACAGGAATGAATATCTGCCTTATTCTTACACTGGTTCTCTCCTGTGGCTAAACATACCGGTGGGAATGACCCAGTGCTCCACAGCACCCTGAGAGACGGGGGAAAACATTCCTCTCGGTGGCTGTGTTGGAATAACAAAAGCTGAGGAAAACAATCTGCATACGACAGCCCCCCACACTAAAGGCTAATGAGGCATGCGGGAGGGGTCTGGATCATACTTTCCTCCCCTCATATCCCTCTTTCACAGAGTTTCACATCCCCAAAGGCATTCCTGCATAAATATGTGCCTATCTGTAGTGCTTTCTATCTCTTATGTGGAATGACCCGTTTTTGTTGGGGCTTTGAGTATCTTAGATGGAAAGTGATTACCATCTCTTTATTTTAGTGCATTCTTGATGGGGTTTGGTTTCAGAAAATCAGATTTAGGGCTTTTAAACATATCTGCTTGTAAATGCTGGAAGCTGCCAGTGTTAATAATACATACATAGGTATGTATGAATATATGCAAATCATCACAACTCTCTGAAGATTTTTAGCATGGTAATGGATGTATTTAGTTTTGGTGGAATATATCTGCTACACTGCTGCTGTTGATTATTGCTGTTGTAGTTTATTACTGCTGCTGCTGCAGAGCAAGTACAGAAACTTGCTACTGCCAATACATACACTGATACACTGCTGTGAGCATGTAAGACATATTGTTTCAGCACAAATAGCGTATAGAATTACCCATAGCAGATCAATACAGGTGGAGCTGGGGAAGGTGGAGAGTTTCAGAGGAGTTCTAGTGTGTTGCAAACTGCTATAGTGAATGCTAACCAGCTATTTAAATATTGAGCAGCAAGTTGTACATATATACAAGCTATATATAATATAATTTCACTTTGGTATAATGTGACTTGATAAATCAGGGTTATTGATTCTGATTTATTTATTGTTTGTGTGTATATATATATATATATATATATATATATATATATATATATATATATATATATATATATATATATATATATATATATATATTTAAATATATTTAAATAATAATAATTATTATTATTATTTTACAAATATTTGAGAGTATTTTCCCCCCATTGTTGTCTCAGGCTTTATTAATTATTTTTGTTTAAACTTCTTTTATCACTTATCAAATATTTATACAAAAATGAAAAATTCACAAAGTTGATCTCCTAAAACATTGATGTTCCAAGCATGTACACGCTGCCTGAAAAGTCTGACTCCACAGTTCAATTGAAATGTGACACATTACTATTTAGGTAGCCCCGTGTAATGCCCGCTCAAAAGTAATCCCTTAAACCCTGAGCTTCCTCTGTCTCTCTTGCCTCACAGCATGCTGGGATTTCCAGGGGTTTATGGCTCTTTGTAACTACAGCTGTGGCAGCAGTGCAGAGGTTTGGACATAATGAAGAACAATTTAACTGCAAGTGTAACCAACCCCACCCTGACAATTAGACCTAATGGGACACACAGATTTTTATTTTTTTTAATTTATTTATTATTATTTTTTTTGGGCATTAAGACGATTGATGGACTGTTATTTGGATCAGCTGTACAATTTCAGTAGTGTTTTCTTTTACAGAATCGCATTTAAAATGAAATGAATCACAGATTTCTCCTCACCTAATTCCTGGTAGGCTGTGTGGTATTCTGTAGAGATCTCACTTTAGCTTCAGCAAACATATGATTCAGCCTCCTGGGGTCAACAGCATGACTTCTGAAATCATGCTTCAGGAGAGAGGATGAATGAACTGTTCTTTCTAGGAAGAGCACATGCACACAAGCATAATACCTTGTTAATTCTTTTTCTACATCTATCTGTTTATGTTCTTAATGCTGAAGTATATAATTTCTGCACCACTAATGGCACCAAATGGAATTGCAATCATAATCATGAATGTTTTAGAAGGTTTCTTCCACCCACTCTATATTCCATTGGTCTGCTGGTGAATGCAACCATGGCCATGTGGGTGGAGCAAATAATATATATTCATAGCCTACTTTTAATGTTCCATTCAATCCTAATGGTTAAAATCAAGCTTTGCCCTACATTATTGCCTGAGGAATTGTTACACTCAGAAATATGGTACATTTTATGGTACAAGTTAAATGTGCGGCTGTTTCTTTAAGTCAGAATGAAATCAAAATGAACCCCATTCAGGCCTACCTAAAGTCCCCCTGTAGTCAATAATATCCGATAAAACTCTTTGATCACCAAAATGACATATTTAAACTTTTTTTCCTCCTAAAAAAATTTCTTCATGCTTTAAAATAGCTTGAATGTAACTCTACAACCTTGCTTGATTTAGTATATGCAGATCTATGAATATGCTAATTAGCCCCACCTCCACTCACTCGCACAAGCTCAGAAATCCACTCGGTTAACTTACTGAAGTAAACGCTCCACAATGGTATCGCTTTTTACAACATTGGTCAGACACATAACGGTATTTAATATGATTAGCGTTTTGCTTGACTACGTTATCAAACAGCTAACAATGTGTTGCTAATGTTACATGACTCCCATGCTTCAGAGCGGTCATAGTTAGTGATATGCTAAAGCTCACCGGCACGTTGACATGATTGGTTACAAGGTAGTTTGTGGCGTAAGAAACACCAGCGATTTCAAACCGCATTTTTAAAGGGTTAGTTCACCCAAAAATGAAAATTCTGTCATTTATTACTTGCCCACACCCGTAAAACCTTTGTTAATCTTCGGAACACAAATTAAGATATTTTAGTTGAAATCTGATAGCTTTGTGAGGCCTCCATAAGGAGCAATGACATTTCCTCTCTCAAGATCCATAAAGGTACTAAAAACATATTTAAATCAGTTCGTGTGAGTACAGTGGTTCAATATTAATATTATAAAGTGACGAGAATATTTTTGGTGCACCAAAAAAACAAAATAACGACTTATTTAGCGAAGGCCGATTTCAAAACACTGCTTCAGGACGCATCGGAACATAATGAATCAGCGTATCGAATCATGCTTCAGATCGCTTGTCAAACTGTCAATGGCTGAAATCACGTGACTTTGGCGCTCTGAACAGCAGATTCGATACACTGATTCATTTGTGATTCGAAGCAGTGTTTTGAAATCGGCCATCACTAAATAAGATGTTATTTAGTTTTTTTTTTTTGGCACTCCAAAAATATTATCGTCGCTTTATAATATTTAAAAAAGACAAAGGCAAAGACTAAAGACAAAATACTCAACGGTGTTGACATGAATTTGTAATCTGTAATATCTTTGTAATCTTTCATTACTTGCTCCTCCTCTAAGTCTAAATGACTATGTGTGAGTGTGTGTTGGCTGACATCACTTGGTAAAAAAATAGCCAAACATCTATTTACCATAGAAATTGTTTTAGGCTACTGTTGTAGGTGATGCAGACTTTCTACAGTTTTGCCAAAAGTTAGCAATAATAGCAAATACCTGATATATATTTGAAAAAAAAGGGTTCTTCAGAATTTAAAATCCTCAGAGAGCACTTGTAAATGTCCTGGATGTGTTATGTACAATGCTGATGATTATTGTAAGAATGACATTGATGTGTTTTGTGATCCCACAGGCAGCATGCATGTGTCTCTGGCTGAGGCGCTGCAGGTGAGAGGAGGGCCCCTGCAGGAGGAGGAGGTCTGGGCCGTGCTGAACCAGAGCGCAGAGAGCCTGCATGAACTCCTTCGCAGAGGTAAACCGCTGTCCTGGCTCGGACCGCAGTGATAACTCCCACGTTTCCCATGGGTACCCAGCCATGTTGGCTCAGAACTTGAGGCCTTGGGATGGCTGAGACAATCAGAGACCTTGGATTGCAGTCTGATGTCTTTGGAGCACATAAGAACATTTGTTGATAAAACATGTCTAAAGTATTCAGCAATCTGTTCAAAATACGCAGGGTTTTTCCAAATGATACCAACTATCTGGCTTCCTTTGGATATGGTGCAAGCCATAAGGTTAAATAAATGTGGTGTAAATGCCAGTCATACAAAATTTAAGGAATATGAAACTAAAAAGGAATCTGTTCCAAAACCTATTGAGCTGCCTACATAGGCAACATTTAAAGTCATCATAGTCATGCTCATGATGTGAAAGATTTTTTCATTTGGCCAAATTTCGACAAATTGAAAAATGTTGGTTATAAATATACTTGATATAAGTACACTAATGTACACTGCCCAGCAAAAAAAAAAAAAAAAAAAGAAAAAAAAAAAATGCTGTTTGGATTTAGGCAAATTCTTAAAGGGATAGTTCACCCAAAAATGTAAAATATCCCATGACTGACTCAACCTCAAGCCATCCTAGGTGTGTATGACTATCTTCTTTCAGACGAACACAATCGGAGACATATTTAAAAATATCCTTTATAATTGCTTTATAAAAGCTTTATAATTGTAGTAAACAGTGGAATGTTTTGAAGCTGAAAATAAATGCATCCGTCCATCATAAATATAATCCATACGGCTCCAGGGGGTTAATAAAGGCCTTCTGAAGTAAATTGATGTGTTTTTGTAAGAAAATATCCATATTTAAAACTTAATGAAGTAAAATAACTAGCTTCCGCCAGACGACTGTACGCACACTGCGTAAGTCGACTTAGGCCAAAAGAGTAACCTCTGACGTGATGTGATGCAGGATGTAGGAGTATCGCAAGCTTAGACGCCTCAAACAAATAGGGCTGGGCAACAAACTCAAGCTCCTCTTCTCTTATATTGAAATCCTCTGTCATTTCTTTTTAAAATTTCTTGTTTTAGACTTCTAATTCTTGACCGGTGTTTTGTTTTGCTCTATCCTTTGTGCTTCTGTGTTTGTCATTATGTCACGCGTTGGATCAGAGGTTACTCTTCCACTGCAAATCGATTTGTACAGCCTTGTAAGAGCCAGCCTTGTAAGATATTTTTAAATACTGTATATATCCGGTTGTGTTCGTCTGAAAAAATATAGTCATATTACATCTAGGATGGCTTGAGGGTGAGTAAAATATGGAATAATTTTTCATTTTTGGGTGAACTATCCCTTTAAGAGTCTATGAATGGATCATTATTGCAGTGATTGTTATGTTTCTAGCATGTTATATGTTTGGGAACAGTTCTGATGCACCTCTTGATGGAAATAACATCACAACATTTATTTCCATCAAGATCATCAATTTTTGGTCAAGATCTTGTATTGACAATGCAAGAGGTGAGCACTCTGTAAAGTCTCCTCCAGCACATCCCAAAGACTTTAAATGAATTTAAGAGGTGCCAATTTATGTGTGAAAATAATTCTCTCTATATTTAATGTTTTTATATTAAGTATGTTTATTTGTGACCTCTTCAGAACCCGGTAGCCTCTGTTGCCAAGTAACATGTAGAGAATGCTGCTTTATTTTGAATATGCTGAAAAATCTGACCTTGTGTGTTCCAAACCACTAGTGCAGTGCCATTCAGAGTATTTTTCTTAATAGTTTGTGGAATTTTTGAACCTTTACATTCCATTTTCTTCATTATTGCAATGATAGACACAGAAAACATCTCCTTGTCTCTGCTTTTTAGTTCCTTTTTTGTCACTCGAATTCTTTTCACTCTCTTTCTGTCTGAATTTTTCCTTGTTCACCTGGTTTCTCTGGTTTGGTCAGCATTTAGTAGTTCTTTCCTCATGATTGAAAACCTTCTAGTTTGTTAAATGTACAAAATGTCCCAGTTTGACATTTCAGAAGGAATCCATTATCTATTCAGTTGTGGAATTTAATGCACTGACCTTGTGTTTGTGTGTGACAAATGCTAAAATTGGCATGGTAGTCAAAATTTCCACCAAAATACCATAGTTTGTATATGGTATAACTTAAATTATATTACATACTATTATGTAGCTAAAAATCATATGGAGTCTGCATAAGCAAGAATTATAGCACTTAGAACACCTTAGCGATCACATAGCAATTCGCTAAAATAATCTAAACACTTTAGCAGCCCTAAAACACCCTGAACACCTTAGTGACCACATTCAAATTTGTCAATAAAACAATCAATATAAACACTTTAGCAACTACATAGGTAAGTACCATTTTTCTTAGAAAATCTAGGTAGTCAAATTTCTTGTAATTGTTAAAATTTTGGATGACTGTTGCTAATATAAGATTTGAATAGCTTTGTTGTAGAAGTAACAACAGTAGCCTTGGTATTTTGGTGGAAACTATGGTTATCATGATGAGCTTTAGAAGGGGAACTGGCAGGGATTGTTTGAAACAGAAAAACAAGAAACTGAGGTCATGTCTAGTATCACTTTAAGTGAATGCCCTGTGACAACTTAAGAAAAACTGTTTTCCCTCAGACCACCGGTATGCCACACAGCCCATGCTGTTACCTCAAAAAAATATCTTTAAACGTGAAAAATATTTCACCATCCACATTCGCTGTTTTGTCCTTTTCTTGTAAACAATTTAAAGCCATTACAAGCCTCAGCTGTGATGTTATCATCACGTTCAACATGATTCTTTTGTAAAATGTTTTTTTCTGTATGTGCGCTTTTAGCATTGTCTTCAGCCAGCTGTTTAAGAGTGATTAAAATAAATCTCTGGCCTCCTCAAAAGCTGTCAGCGTAGGCCCTAGCAAAAATAGCACCTATCAGTCTGATTCATAGAAGTGTGCCTGTGCAGAAGCTCTTCATCTTCGTTTTCTGTCTCTGGAGTGAAGGGCAAAACTTTGGTGAAATTTGTGAGAAGGCTTACTCAGCCTTATGTCCGTCTGCTGTCTCTCAGAATGACTGTGTGGGCTAGTGTTGTGTGTCAACGCTGTGAACAAAAGCCTCTTTATTGTCCCCGCACCCTGGTTTCCTAAAGAGCGGTTTGGTGGGCAGTTTGTGGTGATTGAGCTGATGCCAGCTCCTCTCGACCCATATCTGCTGCCATTCCTGCACACATCTTGAGACTCTTGACAAGTCTTTCTCACAGTCAGGGGACAATTCTCATTCTGTCGTCATCCCAGACAGTCGTTGCCCCCTTTATTCAGCAGACCTGGCCATTAGCCAGTAGGGTTTGGAATGTAATTAAGCCCTTGTTTTCAGGGTCGAGGAGGACGATGATGATAAAGATGATGTAGCCACTTCGGCATGTGTTCGCAGGGAGAAGTAGGACTCTCCTCGTCTCACAGTAGCTTGTTATCTGGCCTTGAGTTGCTCTGGGGTGAAAACTTGCTGGCAAAGGTCCCTCTTGACAGAGTTTGCAGAAATTCTGGGGCCTGGACGAGAGTCATGGGACATGACTTGAACAAGTCAGCAAGTTTGCGTTGTATAACAAGCCGTTTTAGTTTGAAGGCGATGCTTTATATTTATATTTTTATATATTTTATATACACACACACACACACACACACACACACACACACACACACACACACACACACACACACACACACACACACACACACACACACACACACACACACACACACACACACACACACATGTTTGTTTTTGTGAATTGTGGGGACTTTCCATAGACTTCAATGCATTTTACACTGAACAAACTGTACATTCTATCCCCCTACCCTGCCCCTACCCCTAAACCTAACCCTCACAGGAAACTGTGCAAACTTTTACTTTTTCACAAAAACTCATTCTATATGATTTATAAACCCATTTACATTGTGGGGACCGCTGGCTGGTCCCCACGATGTAGGTGAACTCAGGTTTATATTACATCATGGGGACATTTGGTCCCCACAATGTAATATAAACAAAAGCACACACACACACACACACACACACACACACACACACACACACCCATATGACTGATGTTTTTCTCAGAATTAGGAGTTTCACTCTTACAATTCTGACTTTATAAGACGCAATTGTGAGTTCATATAATCGCAAATCTGAGAAAAGTCAGAATATGTAGAATTGCGTGATTAAAAAACTCGCAATTGAGAGAAATAGGTCAGAATTGCAACTATGTCACAATTATGACTTTAAAAAAGGCAATTCTGACATTATATCACGGAAATCTCGCAATTGCGAGTTTAAATCTTGCAATTCTGAGAAAAAATTGTGAGATAAAAAGTTGATATTAGCTTACCTTTTTTATTTTTTTATTTAGTAGCAGAAACAAGCTTCCATAATCTTTATCTCAATATTTATGAAATTAAAAATGTGTCCAGAGGAAAAAATATTATATTTTAAAGGTACCATCGAATGTTTTTTTACAAGATGTAATATAAGTCTAAGGTGTCCCCTGAATGTGTCTCAGATTTTTTTAAAATATTTTTTTAAATGCCTATTTTAGGGCATAATTAGAAATGCGCCGATTCAGGGCTGCTGCCCCTTTAAATGCTTGCGCTCTCCGCCCCCCCCAGAGCTCTCGACTCTATCATTGCATAAACAAAGTTCACACAGCTAATATAACCCTCAAAATGGATCTTTACAAAGTGTTCGTCATGCAACATGTTTAATCGCGTAAGTATGGTATTTATTTGGATGTTTATATTTGATTCTGAGTTTGATAGTGTTCCGTGGCTAACGGCTAATGCTACACTGTTGGAGAGATTTATAAAGAATGAAGTTGTGTTTATGAATTATACAGACTGCAAGTGTTTAAAAATGAAAATATCTTGTCTCCGTGAATACAGTAAGAAACGATGGTAACTTTAACCACATTTAACAGTACATTAGCAACATGCTAAGGAAACATTTAGAAAGACAATGTACAAATATCACTAAAAATATCATATCATATCATGGATCATGTCAGTTATTATCGCTCCATCTGCTATTTTTCGCTATTGTTCTTGCTTGCTTACCTAGTCTGATGATTCAGCTGTGCACAGATCCAGACGTTAATACTGGCTGCCCTTGTGTAATGCCTTGAACATGAGCTGACATATGCAAATATTGGGGGCGTACATATTAATGATCCCGACTGTTACTTAACAGTCGGTGTTATGTTGAGATTCGCCTGTTCTTCGGAGGTCTTTTAAACAAATGAGATTTATATAAGGAGGAGGAAACAATGGTGTTTGAGACTCACTGTATGTCATTTCCATGTACTGAACTCTTGTTATTCAACTATGCTGAGGTAAATTCAATTTTCAATTCGATGGCACCTTTAAAATAATTTATTTTACATATTTTATACTTTTTGTGTGAAATAAAATAGTAATATATGCACACACAAACATTTCCCCTCACAATTGGACATTATAATGCAACTGCGAGTTTATAACTCACAATTCTGACTTTGTCACGCAATTCTGACTTTATAACTCGCAATTCTGACTTTATAACTCGCAATTCTGAGAATTGCAAAAAAAAAAAAAAAATCAATTGTGAGAGATAAACTCACACTTGAGAGAAATAAAGTCAGAATTGTGAGATGAAAAAGTTTTTATTTTTTATTTCATGGCGGAAACAAGCTTCCATTTAAAGATTAATTTTTTTTTTTTTTTTTTTTAAACTGTATTAAAATATGTCTTTAAATATGTAGGTACACTGCTTTAAGCAAAAGGTTATTTAGCATGATATAAATAATGCAAAAGTTTCCACCACTTCCTGCACTTTAAAATGGATATTTAGGTCATCGGGTTGGTTGTCCTTGCGCAGTAATCTTGATCTAAAATAAACAGATGCTGGCTGAATAAACAAACACACAAGTCAGTAGACGGCTCATGTTTGATACCATATTTTCACTTTATCTTATGTGATACTAAGACTTTGCTTGTTATTTATGGTATATGCTGTATATAAAATCTATGTTCTCTTTCTTAGGAGAATTTGTGATGCTATTTTTGACTTCAATGGGTTTGTGACCTGCAGTACATTATCTGACCTATCGGGCTGGTCTCCGATAGGACAGATAAAACCTTATCAGATAGGCCTGTTCTGGGATATTTCCAACTGTGCGTCAGCTTCCTTCCCATTAACAACTTGATTACTCTGAGCTTTAGTATTCCATCAGTATTTCCAGCTTTTGAGGATTTATTACGGTGCATTCCAAAAAAAAGGCATGTTACCTGTGTAGGTCTACTAGGAAATTATTTTAACAAAGATGGTGGAATATCTGTGCTGGAGGCAAAGCAAGAGAGTGCACAGCTAGATTTTCACAATGAGGTCCAACTGTGGTCAGACAGTTTCCACAGGAAGCATGTGTTTACTTTGGGAATTCCAGTGCTTTATAGCATTGGTGCTTGAATTTAATTTTTAATTTATTTATTTTTTTGTTCTCTTGACTTAAATACATTCTGACATTATTAAAATGTCTGTTAATTTATTTTGTTAATATGTTTATTTGCACAAACCCCTAACTCGAAGTACGGAATTAGGAGTATAACTTGTTTGAGCTACTGATGTGAATGTTACTAATGCCAGAATAAAACTCATAGACTTTCACTACTATTTTTTTGAAAGAAGTCTCTTATGCTCACCAAGGCTGCATTTATTTGATCAAAAATACAATAAAAACAGTAATATTGTGAAACATTATTACAATTTAAAAGAACTGTTTTCTATTTGAATATATTTTTAAATGTAATTTATTCCTGTGACGCAAAGCTGAATTTTCAGCCTCATTACCTCGGGCAAGCACCACTCACATTTGCTTTAGAAAATATAAGAATGAAATTTTGAGATATCGCTCTTGTTTTCTGGTATACATGACATAAAATAATAAAAAGAAGTTTCTCAAAAGCAATTCCACATTTCCACTGAATCTTAATCTGTAATGGAAGAATTATTTCTGTAGAGCCATTCAAACCGCAGGACCATCTTCTGAACTGCAAAGGCTCCATTGTTTTGTGCCTGCAGCACAAAAGAAGAGGGAAAAAAACATCAAAAAGAAAAATGAACTGTCATACAGAATCATCTTTTTGAGAGAGATCCCAGTGGCCTCGTATTTCAAGGAATTGCACTCATTCACAGAATAATGTAGCCCTTTATTACATTACATTGTCTGGATGAAAAGAATTAGCTTTCTACCACCAAATCTCCAAAGTTCCTGAAACGTGTGCAGTCAGATCGTGCTGTGTGCCTGGTCAAGGAAATGTTCTTAGGCCAAGGCCATAATCTCCCTTAACTTGTAACTTTCCCACGCTAAAGCAACACAACTTTTAGTATCTTAGAAATTCCTCGTACACAGTGCCATTGGCTAAGTTCAGTTTTGTAAAGTGACACAATGTTGGAAACTTGGGGGTTTCCATTGTTATGTCAAAGGAAATTTGTATTTCTGAATTTCATAAAACCCAAAAAAACCTTTTTAAAAAAAGAATAAAAGAGCAGATTAATTATTTAATCAATTAATTACTTTATAGATCAGTCAATCAATCTATCATTCTGTCTGTCGTGGTAATAATCTGCATGTTTGGTTTACCTCAGGTTCAACAGATCCATCTGCGTTGGGTTTCATCATATCTCCATGGTCGCTGCTGCTCATGCCTTCCGGAAACATCTCTTTCACAGATGAGAATGTGACACAGAAGGACCTGCGGGCATTCACTCCTCCGGAGGTGCTGGATGGTCTCAACCTCTCCTCGCTTTCTGATATGGAGAAGGTACCTTAAGGATTTTCAATGACTTTTGTTGGGCTTGTTGTTTAAAAATCACTTGTTTTCTCATGTATGGCTTCTTGTGTTACATTTGTTAGGAAGTAGTGAATTATTTTTAGATTTTTTTATTTTTATTTTTTTTATTCATTAGTGTGGTTATTCAGAACCATTTTTTCAGATGTTTATTTTGTTTATGAATGCTGGCATGTGAATATGAGAGAAAACATTCATTCTCTCAAAAATCTATGATGAAACCATTTATGTATATGTATATACATGTATATTTTCTCTTTTAAAACATTTTGACAGTACACTTCTGTGTATACATGACATTCTTAGAGAGAGGCCGATACACCACAGAGTCATGCCATGATTATTTGCAGGGAAGTTAAACGATCTTTTGCATTCTTTGGCAGACTTTTGGATATTCTGTTCCCAAAGCTATTCTTTAGCAAGAAGAACAGACAGAAGAACTAGACGGGGAAGAAATGCAAAGCTATGCAGATGTGCTATATATAAGTTTGATGCTGATTAAGGCCTGAAAAATTGTCTGGGTTAGCAAATGCTTTTGGCAACAAGCTCGTTTGCACTTGCCTTTGGTTGCTGAAATGTGTCAAAATGAGGCTGTCTGTTGTTTCACTGTGGACTAAAACATAAACTGGAATCATATAAAATGCTCCATTGTCACATGCCATTTCTGTTCCCTTTTAAACTTGTAGATGCACATGTATTCACTTGGCATGACGTTGTTTTGGGGTGCAGACTATGAGATTCCTCAGAGCCAGGTGAGTCTTCAAAGGCATTTAATGTTTATAATTCTTAAATATACTTTTACTTCTTTTAAAGGTGCCCTAGAACTTTTTTTTAAAAGATGTAATATAAGTCTAAGGTGTCCCCTGAATGTGTCTGTGAAGTTTCAGCTCAAAATACCCCATAGATTTTTTTTTCATTCATTTTTTTAATGCCTATTTCCGGGCATCATTAGAAATGAGCAGATTCAGGGTGTGTGGCCCTTTAAATCTCTTGCTCCCCACCCCAAGAGCTCGCGCTTGCCTTAAACAACATAAAAAAAGTTCATACAGCTAATATAACACTCAAAATGGATCTTTACAAAGCGTTTGTCATGCAGCATGTCTAATCGTGTAAGTACAGTGTTTATTTTGATGTTTACATTTGATTCTGAATGAATTTGAGGCTGTGCTCCGTGGCTAACGGCTGTTGGAGAGATTTATAAAGAATGAAGTTGTGTTTATGCATTATACAGACTGCAAGCGTTTAAAAATGAAAATAGCAACGGCTCTTGTCTCCGTGAATACAGTAAGAAACGATGGTAACTTTAACCACATTTAATAGTACATTAGCAACATGCTAACGAAACATTTAGAAAGACAATTTACAAATATCTAAAAATATCATGATATCATGTCAGTTATTATTGCTCCATCTGCCATTTTTTGCTATTGTCCTTGCTTGCTTACCTAGTCTGATGATTTAGCTGTGCACATCCAGACGTTCTGCCCTTGTCTAATGCCTTTCATAATGTTGGGAACATGGGCTGGCATATGCAAATATTGGGGGCGTACACCCTGACTGTTACGTAACAGTCGGTGCTGTGTTGAGATTCGCCTGTTCTTCGGAGGTCTTTTAAACAAATGAGATTTATATAAGAAGGAGGAAACAATGGTGTTTGAGACTCACTGTATGTCTTTTCCATGTACTGAACTCTTGTTATTTAACTATGCCGAGGTAAATTAAATTTTTGAATCTACGGCACCTTTAATATAGAAAATCAGTGATTTAGAATGGTTAGAATCAAATTAATTTGGATGTTCTAACCCAATATTTATTTGTACAATGTAATTTATAGTGCTTTGTATAGTATCATGTTGTTAGCTTAGCAACATGCTAACATCTTTTTAAAAATTTAGTCTCTGTCGTTTCATACTGATGTACATAGAAACATCATGTTAAATTATGCAACTAAATTCAATACAAAAGGAGTGATTTAGAGTGGTTAAAATCATATTAAATTGTATTAACCCAATATTTATTTGTACTATGTATATTTCTTTGTTGAGAATCATGTTGTTAGCTTAGCAACATGCTAATGTCAATTGGGAATCAATGGAGAATTGAGTCTCTACTTTTTCATTCTGCTGTACCATAGGAACACCAAGTTAAATTATGGAAATAAATTCAGTCATTCCAGACAAATCATAGATTCTAGATGATTCAACTGTATCTTTTCACTGATCACTTAATGTGTGTTTTAGCCAATGAAACTGGGAGAACACCTGAACAGAGTCTTGCTCAACATGTGTGATGATTCCACACTCACCCGACTGTCTGTACGGTCAGTTCTGGACACCTGCAGCGCTCACATCCGTAACTCCAGCTGTGACCCTTCATTTTCTTATGTCAGGAGGCTGGTGAGGCTCGTTCTTGGCAGTCTCTCTCAGGTACGTGCCTATGTATTTTTAACATACATGTTTTTGGTTAGTTTCAAGTTAAATAGGACCGAAGTAATGACTTGCAGTTCAGCAAGTACATAAAGAACCGTTCTGACTCATTCATTGAATATATGTCATTAGAATGAGTTTTTTTTTTTTTACCAATTCATTATTAGAGTCATTTACTTGTGAATCAGACTACAGTAGTCATGTTATTGCTTTCTGTTGCAAACACAACTTTCTATTAGTGACTGTATTTTTCTTCAAGTTTTAATGTTGATTATTAAAAATACATTTATATAGAATAAAACTTTTTTTATTTTTTTTTAAAATTTGCTTTAATTTAGCTCATGCTCTCGATTCCCATCTCCATTTTTTTTGTTAGTTGATCACATCCATCAATAATGATTAAGCACTAACACTGTGTGTGAACATACTGTTCCTATTAACTGAATTGCCAGTCCAACCCTATAAAACAGTTTTCAATTAAAAAGGTAGTTAACAGTCTTTCCTGTGCTTGTTTTTTGTGTTTGATGTCACATCCTGTTTCTCAGCTGCACACTCCCAGTAGTTTAATTGCACAGCGATACAGAAACAGTGTATTGCCAGGAAAAGACATTATTTTCTGCACTGTGTACCTTTTTCCACACTGGGGAGGTAAATGTGAAGTGGTCCAGTACGGAAGCCATCTTCTAATTTCTATTGATGAATCCTGTGAGTGGATGCCTGGGTTTTTACCCCTGTGAACATCCTGCTCCATATTCTTTTTCTCTATCTTCATGTCTTCTATCATGTGTGTTTTTTTTCTTCCTCCAGAAAGACAGATTTAGAGTTAAAAATGTGACAGTTTTATTTAAAAGATGATTTGACTTGGTTGAGCAACCTTGATCAAGCTTTCTTTAAGCCCTATAAAATCTGTTTTCTCCCCAAAATTCCATTATATTTTTCCCAAATTCTGTAAATTTCATTTCCCCTGCGTCTTATGTTTTATTCAGTTGCTTCAAAAAAACAAACATACAAAAAAACATATCAAACAAATCAATAAGTTTATTGAACATTTAGCCATATCTTTAATTGATATAAAATGTATATTTTTGTCGCTTAAATGGTTTGGTTTTAATGTATTGTGCACATTAAAGTACACCGTTCAAAAGTTTGGGGTCAGAAAGAATTTTTTAATGTTTTTGAAAAGAAGTCTATTATGCTTGCCAAGGCTGCATCTATTAAATAAAAAAAATCTTTAAAAACAATAATATTTTGTTTGTTTTCTATTTTAATGTTTTAAAATGTCATTTATTCATGTGATGCAGCTATTACTCCAGTCTTCAGTGTCACATGATCCTTCAGAAATCATTCTAATATTATGATTTGCTGCTTATGAAACATTTCTTATTATTATCAATGTTGAAAAAGTGTTGTGCTGCTTCATATTTTTGTGGAAACCGTGATAGGATTCTTTGATGAATAGACAATTCAAAAGCATTTATTTGAAATAGATATCTTTTGTAACATTATAAATGTCTTTGTTGTCACTTTTTAATCAGTTTCATGCATCTTTACTGAATAAAATAAAAAATATTACTGACCCCAAACCTTCGAATGGTACAGTGTGTGTCTTCATGATGCAAGTTAGTTCACAAGAGGAAGAAAAACATTTTCCCAGTGTATTTTCTTTTTTTTTTTTTATCTCTTTCTTTGATAAGAGTGAATGATTGGTTTTTTTGTCTTTCTCATTCTGTGTGTTTAGCTGGATGGTCTGTTGTCTGAAAGTGAAAGGGAGTCACTTCCAGAAAGAAGTAAAGAAATTCGTGAACGGCTGCGAGGAAAAGGCCTGCCCGCAGGTAATACACACACACACACACAAGTCCAGATGTAAAATAAGGCACCTAATTGCTTAATATATAGGACACTGAAGCTGGGGTTTCTCTTTTCTGTGGTATGGGAGTCCTTGAGTTTTCATCCACACATGATCAAACATGTATACCTTTGATTTCTGGTTTTCTGTTTCACCCACACACATGCACACCCGAACACAGGCGTGCTGGTACATGCTCATACCCATGACCTTCTAGTAATTGATGATATTTTGATTGTAATCACAGCTCAGACTTTCTCCTATTTCTAATAATCTCAGACTGATTGTTCTAATACTGTAAAGTGCTGAGCTTCATGCTGACTCATCACACACACCATTTGTCCAGTTCTAGAGGAAGTGATTCAGAATGTAAACAAAGCAGGGCTTGGTACTGAGATGACACGGCTTTGGCCCTTCAGGGCTGGTGCTTATCTAAACAGAGGGATAAAAGATCCTCCCTGCCACAAGAGACAAGCCAGAACACAACCAGCACCGGTGTCTGGAAATGCCTGGAAATCTGAAACTAAAGATTGGTGGAGACGTTTCCAGATAATCATAAAACTTCAGATAGACAGTTCTGGGGAATTTTGTGAAATGTTTTTTATATATAATATAATAAAATATAATATAATATAATTAATATAATTATAATATAATATAATATAATATAATATAATATAATATAATATAATATAATATAATTAATATAATATAATATAATATAATATAATATAATATAATATATAATATAATATAATATAATATAATATAATATAATATAATATAATATAATATAATTAATATAATATAATATAATTAATATAATATAATATAATATAATATAATATAATATAATATAATATAATATAATATAATATAATATAATATAATATAATATAATATAATATAATATAATATTCTGGGGAATTTTGTGAAATGTATTTATATATATATATATATATATATCAGCCTATTAGAATGTTTTCTGAAGGAACATGTGACACTGTGAAGACTGGAGTAATGATGCTGAATATTCAGTTTTGCATCAGGAATAAATTACGTTTTAATATATATTAAAATAAAAATAGTAATAATATTTCACAATGTTACTGTTTTTACTGTATTTTGATTAAATAATTACAGACTTGGTGAGAATAAGATACTTTCTCTTCAAAAACATTAAAAAACTGACCCCAAACATTTGGTAGTGTAGTCAAATGTCATCCACGTATTTTATGCATAAAAAATATGCGCATTGTGTGCACAGGATACACACTGCAGATATAATAATAAGAGTAGAGTAATATTCTGAACATTGTATTTTTGTATGCATGGAATACCCAGATGACGTTTTATAAAATGTGTGGAAAATGTATTCCAGAATGCAACGAACTCAATCTTCCATTTCATTTCAGAATGTCATGTAGTATGCACTATATTCTGTGTAGTATGCAGTAGGCAATCATTATGAACATACAGTTTTGTTCTAGTTGTGTTTTAAGACTCCGCTGACATCCCTTGGCCTTCTCTTTCATTCTCTCAATCTGGTTTTCTCGTCTCTTTGTCTGACTTCTTATGCTTTATAGTTTAATGATGTGCCAAACAAAGAACCTTTCTCTCCCCTTCTTCTCTGTTCCTCTCCCAACTTTCCAACTCCCTCATTTCTTTCGCTCTCCATCCATCTTCTGTCTCTCTCTCCCTCTCGTCCTTTCACTGTGTGCATAGACAAGAGTTTGAACCAAAACTAGACAAGCACATCACCACAAACCAAAACCAGAGCGTGTCATTTTGGAAAATATGACCAGATCTTCCCAGTGGTTTCAGTGGTACTTTAGCACAAACACGACCGGTTTGTTATGTAACTGAGGCATGGCATCGATCAGTAATAGATATTTCCCAGGGTTTTTTTTTTTTTTTTTTTTTTTACTGCGTGTTCTGTAGGAAGCTTTGTTTTTATGCTGTTGTATCTGGCCACGCATCAGGGTCATGATGTGAGAAAATAAGCCTGCCTAGATGGTGACTCACTTCATGCTAGTTTATTTTTGGCTTTACAGATGTCATGAAACCTCAGCAGCACAGTAATAACTGTGGTCTAAGACTGTCATTTTTCTCATTTTGAAGATTGAATGTTTGTTGACGTTTTTAGACTATTTGTGCTCTGTACACTAGCATTAGCCTCAGTAGAAAAGTACAATGTTAATACTGCTTAGCTTGTCTTCAGAAAATACATAGCAGCACTGTTTCTGTTTCAGGGTGGTCAAAACAAGAGTATAAATGTTAAATGTCACTGTGATTGTCCTTATGTGACTTCTTAGAGCTTCAGGAACTATATGCTAATGTTTTATAGCATTAGCATCTCCTTTTTATGCAAGTAAAAGCACTACTGGCTCATTGCATAGCGCTATTACTGTCCACAGAAAGCTAACATATTTAGGACACATTTCTATACATTTTCTAGTGTGTAAACTGTGTTTAATGGTAATTTTCAGGCAGATTTTTTTTTTTAGGTGATGTTGAGCATATTTGTGCCTTTACCTGTTTAGCATCATTTCTTTAGCAAATTGTGTGCTACAACATGTCAGACAGTGTTAACAGTTAGTGATCAAACACATTGAGCCATAATGTTTATGCAGGGGATTCAAGTTTGAAATGGACCCATAACATTTCCAAATCCATTACCATCTTCTGTCCACTGTTGTTTCGTATATTATTTTTTTTTGACCTAGTAATTTTTTTCATCAATATGCTTTAATTGGCATTCATCTTTCTCCACTTTTAAATGCAATGCCCACATCTCAAAATCTAAACAATAACCAATGCATATAACAAAGTCCCTGCCCTACATTTTTTTTTCTTTTTCAATAATCCGTTACACTTGTATGTGTCACAATAATGAAAAAAAAAAGAATTTGATTGAAAAATGATTTTCAATTCATTGTGACTTTAAAAGGTTAGTTCACACAAAAATGAAATGAAATTAAATTTATGTCATTAAATTCTCACCCTCATATCGTTCCGCACCTGTAAGACCTTTGTTCATCTTCAGAACACAAATTAAGATATTTTTTATTTTTTTTTATTTTTTATCCCCCATAGAAAGCAACAAAATTACTGTCATTCAAGGTCCAGAGAAGTAGAAAAGACATCGTTAAAATAGTCGAAATGACTACAGTGGTTCAACCTTAATGTTATGAAGTGACGAGAATACTTTTTGTGCGCAATAACAAAACAAAAATGACAACTTTATTCAACAATTTCTTCTCTACCCTGTCAGTCTCATACGTAGTTGATGCAGTGAACACAGTTCAGCGCTTTTGTGTTCATGTCCGAATGTCATCTCAGTCGTTATAAAGTAATTATTTTTGTTTTGTTTTTGCGCACAAAAAGTGTGTGTACACAACAACCCTATAGTGATGATAAATCCACCAACCTTTTTTTTTTTAATCCCCATAAATCATCAGCAGTGTCTCAGAACAAGCCATTTACAGATCCCTGGCAGTGTGAGGTCACAAAAGCCACAGGCTCCGCCCACTGTGTTGACTGACACTGACGTTTGAACATAGACCCGCCCTAAACGAGTTCACAGCAAGTTTACGCAGACTGCCATTGCTGCACTGATGAGAATATCTCCCAAGCGTTTAAGGTGTTCTGTAGCTGGATGGATTAATCCACAGAGCTCTCTCCATTTACTCCCGAAATCTGAGCTGCTGAAAACGAGGTGGTTTAACTTGGTTTTCCAGAAAATTCTCCCTCAGTTCTGTCGAAATTCATGTATGTCTGCGCGAATCATTTCACACAATACAATACAAAACAGAGACTGTGCTAAAATGTGCTACTCAAGGATATACAAGTAAAAACTGTTCTCGTGATATACGGGCTTCCGTATCCCAAATGAAGCGCGATGATGGGTGTGTGCATGCTTATCATGGCAAAGTGCCTATACAAGGAATTCTGCCCTTTATTACGTGGTAAAGGGCCACACTTAAAAAAAAAAAATCGGACACAACCGGAAGTTGTATATTTGGCACAGAAATACTCCGTCATACGTCCAACTCGTGTTTTGAAACTTTGGCCGTGTTTAGCATGAGAATGCAACTCTTTAACAGTGTAAATAAGTCAGAATGCATGAAATGGCATTAGACCACCCCTTTAAGGCATTTAGTTTGACATCTTGTTAGACTGCGATATAGTAAGACCCTTGTATCTAATTTTCTCTTTTATATTCTATTTTGCGACACTGGTATCCTTCCAGCATCATGGGTTTTGAAGTGTCTGGGTCAGTGTGTATAATGACTTCAGCATGCCTCTTTTTGTTAACCGCTTGAAATCAGCACAGATCCTCCTTCGCCCCTACGATATACTAAGCTTTTTCTGAAACATGAGAAAAGGCCTCTTGTTGAGCCATTCAATGCACTAACACTTCCCTAAGAGGGAACCATCTGGAACATCCATGTCTTCCTGATTGACAGTGCTGGAATTGGCGTGGATAACGAGCGTGTCGCTGGAAGCTCAGGGTGAAATCAGAGAGGCTTTAGTGGAGCTTGTAACCGCTAGAAGGCCACTATTGTTCCTTCTGTTCTTTAAGCCAATTTTGACCTATTCTAATCTCGCCTTGACAAACGTGATCCAATAAAAATGCTCCCCAAAGACAGCAAGGGTCCCACATTTAGTTTTATGTCCTTCAATAGATTCTTATTTGTCTTGATACCTTTACAAGGTCATGTATGTTTAACCTTTTTTTGTGATTTTTATTTTTTTATTTTTTTTGCCCCACTAGGCCGTAGTGCCGCCCATCGTGTGCTGGAGCGTTATAGAGCCCGAACCCAGGAGCAGGCCAACCTGAACCGAGGACTTAGCCGCTCTATGGGCTCTCTTCCCATCCAGGACCTTGTCAGAGCGGACGAGGGTCTTGTTCAGTATGCCCCTTCAGAGTACCCTGCTGGGTCTGAGTCCTCTGCCGAACTCTACCACCAACGCCAACAACAACAACTGCAACAACAGCGCGGCCGACCCATGGAAGTGAACCAGCGTTCACACCCCCATCAGAGAAACAAAAGCTGGGCCTCCTCAGCAGACCTGGCCTGCCTCGATCCGGATATGCTCCGCTTTGGGGCCCTTGAAGATGCCCGAAGGGGCAGTAGCGCTCTGAGCACCCGCTCAGCCGGAAGACACAAGACGACTTCCAAGGCCAGAGACTCCCGTTACTCGGACTTTGGGAGCTTGGATGTCGGGAAGACCCATCACCATTCGAGTCAGTCTGTTGGCTCGCCGTTCAACAGTGCTTACGACCGAATCAGAGAGAAGCATAAGAAACTACAAGCGCTCAAACAGGCCATAGATGGTGAGTACTGATTCTAAAGTTACTTGTTCTCTTGAGGTAGTCTTATTTAGCCAGATTTTCTTATTGTTGCTAAAATCTGCACATTGTAGATTATTGTGGACAAGAACCTCCCATTTTCAGACTTGTAAAATAACCTACCACAGTTTTTTTTTTTTTTTTAATAATTGATACCAATAATAAACGTTGGGTGTATCTCACAAAACCTGTCAAGAAAATGTTCCAGACATGTTTTACAAAAAAAAATAAATAAATTGCTTTATTTTCAGGACAACTAAGCACATTTTCCTGTAATTTTAAGATTTTTTTTTTTAAATTATTATTTCAATTTTATTTATACAGCATGGTAATATATTATTTACTACTTTTATGCTGGTGTGTAACATTTAAACAGAAAATAGTAAAAGTAAAATTCCGGACACAAAACATAAAAGAAAGTTACAGCATAAATATGTCTGAAAGTATGTCCACAAAACAAAAATAAAGATTTTTAAATATTGACTGTTCAAAAGTTCAGGGTCAGTAAGATTATTATTATCATTATTATTATTAATTTTTATTTTTGGAAATAAATTTATACTTTTATTCTGCAACGATGCATTAAATTGATCAAAAGTGACCGTAAAGACATTTATAATGTTACAAAAGCTTTCTATTTCAAATAAATGCTGTTCTTTTGAACTTTCTACTTACCAAAAAATTTTATCGAACAATATATATTATAGTTTCCTCAAAACAATTAAGCAGCACAACAGTTTTCAACATAATAATTTTTATTTTATTTTATTTTTTTTTCAAATCAGCATATAAGAATGATTTCTGAAGGATCATGTGACTGAAGACTGGAGTAATTATGCTGAAAATCAGCTTTGCATCACAGGAATAAATTATATTTTAAAATATATTAAAATAGAACACAATTCTTTTAAATTGTAATAATATTTCACTACATACTACATACATACATATTTTTATAATGACCTCAGAGTTAATTGACCCAGCCATTCTTGTGAGGCTTTGTGAGATTAACCCCAATGTGGAAAATTCAAATAATGTCTGCGGTTCTGTAGGTTCGAATCAACGTTTTAGAGATTTTGTCAAAAAATCCCCAGGATTAGTTTTGCCTCAAACTCATTGTATCAACAAGGCTTTGTTTGTTGTGAGTCGTACAAAGCTGGTTGTCAGAATGAAACTGACCATCTGATGTAAACTGCAGACAAAAATGGCTGAAATCACCAGTGAATGGACTGTGGGTGTGCTGACTGTGACTAGCGGTGATGTAGCTTAAAGTCTGGGATTGTAATCAAAATGTTGCAGTAAAACACTTAACCCTGTGCTCCTCAATGAGAAATTGTGCCTGTAACTTATCATGGTAACATCACAAAAAGCTTGTGTGGCAAGTGTTTTATTCTACAGGCTTCATGCCAAATGCTGACAGTTGATGTGACGGCTTTAACCAGACAACAGCGGTTAAAAACACATTGCTACTGATGTTGACTCATAACTACAATGCAGTAACCATCAGAAGATAGGACGGCAACCGTAAACTGTATATATGTTATAGAGGTACTTTTGGCTCTTCTGATGCTTTGAGTTCCAGTGCAGTTAAAGTCCCGCGTCTCACGGCACACAGAGTTGTGGTGTCTGTGTGTGGTGGGAGTGAACGCAGGGTTATGAATGGGTTTGCGTGGCTTTTGCGCGTGCGGCATGTTGCCAGGTTCTTTATGACTCAGTCTGGCTGAGGGCTCAAGATTCCTGGAACTAATTAGAGAGATGGATAATTCTAGGCCTTCAAAGCTGCTTTATGCAAGCTTTTTACTTTCTCTCTTTCACTCGTTCACTCTCTCTGGATCTCTCTCACCATTTCTGCTTGATTTTCATTCAAAACTTTCCACAGTGTTGGGGAAACTCAAATTAAAGTACTTAAGCAACACTCAAGTTACCCTTTTGAAAAAGTTCACTGCAAGCTACTAATAAAGAGTAGACAACTATGCAGCTTTTGGGAGGGCTAAAATGAATTTAATTTAATTTAGACATTATTTAAAAATGACGTTATCTAAATAAGCATTTTATTTAAATTTTTTTTAATTATTATTGTTTTTGAACCAAAATATTTATATTATGATTAATCGTAATACTATTGCTATTTGTATAAAAAGATAAATAATATGCATCTTCTTGGCACAGAGAGAGTGAATTGCTTTTTGAACTGGTACATTTAAAGGGGACCTATTATGCAAAATTCACTTTTGCATGGTGTTTGGACATAGATGTGTGTTGGCAGTGTGTGTACACAACCACCCTATAGTGATAAAAATCCACCCACTCCTTTTTTTTTCCCCCTCATAAATCATAAGCAGTATCTCAGAACAAGCCATTTCTAGATCCCTGCCAGTGTGAGGTCACAAAAGCCACAGGCCCTGCCCACGAATGTTGACAGACACTGCCGTTTGAACATAGAAAAAGCCCTGAGCGCGTTCACAGCGAGTCCGCCATTGCTGCACTGACGAGAATGTCTCCCAAGCGTTTTAGGTGTTCTGTAGTTGGATGGATTAATCCACAGAGCTCTCTCTATTTACTCCCTAAATCTGAGCTGCTGAAAACGAGGTGGATTAACTTGGTTTTCCAGGAAAATGCTCCCTCAGTTCTGTCAATTTGTTTTTGTCTGCGTGAATCATTTCACACCGGGCTGCTTAGTGAACAAATATCAATACAAAGGGACAATACAAAACAGAGACTGTGCTAAAATGTGCTACTCAAGGATATACAAGTAAAAGTTTGTGATCCAGCTTACAGTCTCCAGATTGATACTGGATATGGCAGTAATGAAGGTGAGAGCACTTTATTACAGTTCATCAGAGTTGATTTACAGGTACAAAGTTTATTAAGCACCACCCAAAAGGCATAAGGTCTTTATATATTTGTTTACTGTTAGTTGTAACGAGAGTTTCTGTGTAATTCGCAATGTTTGTTGGTGATAATACAAGGACAAGAGAAAGAGTTTATGGATAATATTTTAATGCACATTAACTTTTACATTTAATGCATTTGTACTGTGTTTTATTAAGCTTTTACAGAGATTTTCAAGAGTAAAAAACGGATGATTCAACGTCATACAACCCATCTGTAGAGTTTTGGCCATCATTCGGATGGTACAACAGGCTTGTTAGTTATAGTAGATTAAAAAAAGAAGACAATATAAGTTGTAACCGTAATTTAACTAAACTATACCTGTTCTATCTCCATGTAGCATATATTCACGGTTACTGAAATTATTGTGCGTCTTGACTGAATCCTGACAGGGATCCTCTTAGGCCGAGCGCAGCAGCTCATTTGCATTTAAAGGGCACACACTGAAAGGGCGCGTTTTTGCTCAACCACTAAACGTGGCAGTTTTAACATGCTATAAAAAATTATCTGTGAGGTATTTTACCTATCTGTGAGGTATATTATGAGAGACTTATTTTACATTATAATAATAGGTCCCCTTTAAATGATCAGTCTGAACGAACCTATTCATTCAAATGATTCAAACTTCCCCTGTGCTTATATGAAAGTGGACGTTTTAGGCGATGATATTTATTATCTAATTTCCCTTGGCTGTAAATCTGTGTGACAAAAAGTAATGTAATTTATTCTCCCGTAATGTTTTTTCTTCATTCTTGTCTTATTACCACTTTACAGTCTCCATAAGAGATATTGAATTCTTCATATGTGCCACATTTCATGTACACATCCTTCGCCTGGCCTCCATCTGGACATTTTCTCGATGGAGTGAAGCTTTGCTTCATAATAATAAACCTCAGGCTTTCCTATCCGACCTGGCCCTGAACTGAGCCCAGAAGCTGTTTGGCTGCTATTTTTACCACGGTAGAGCTCAGAACCAAAGACATTCTCTTCCCAGTCCGTGCGGTTTTGCTCTGGCTCATGGATCCATGAAGCTGTTCTGTCTGAGGCTGTCGTTTTTTAACAATATTCTGCACTTTTTTTTCCACTTATGTTAGTCAAAGTTTTTTTTTTTTTACACCAAAAACAGTCAATTTAATATTTCATGAGCTCTTTCCATACTGTTTTGGACTCTTAGAATGAAATGATCTTTCTAATACTGTACCTTTAAGACTTATGTAAATGACCTGGTTGGCTAAATTCTGTGTTCTGCATGGTGTCGTTCATCAAGCTGGCGGTCGAATGTTAAGGAACTTGTGGTTGTGATGTAATAACAGTGACATTTTCTGAATAAATCTGTTTTTACAGCTTAGTTTCAATTAATTTATATTATGCCGTTTAAAAGAGCAGGAAAAATCCTGTTTTCAATTTTATGTTCTCTAAATTGTATTGTAAGATGAATCTGTGCCATCATATTGCTTTTGTGAGGGAAAACAAGATTCTGTGTATGGAGCTGCCGTCTGTCCATCCACTTGTATAAACATGAGCTAGGCTAATTTTCCTGACAATAATGGGCCACATTACCCACAATCCTGAAGAGAAGGAATGTCCAGCCCCATTAGAGCATGATGGCAAAGAGCACATATTTTGGTTATTTTGGGGCCTGTATCTGCTGTGAATGAATGTAATGGTGTACAGTTCATTTGTTCAGGCTCAAAGAATTAATCTCTTTCTTTCTTTCTTTCTTTCTTTCTTTCTTTCTTTCTTTCTTTCTTTCTTTCTTTCTTTCTTTCTTTCTTTCTTTCTTTCTTTCTTTCTTTCTTTCTTTCTTTCTTTCTTTCTTTCTTTCTTTCTTTCTTTCTTTCTTTCTTTCTTTCTTTCTTTCTTTCTTTCTTTCTTTCTTTCTTTCTTTCTTTCTTTCTTTCTTTCTTTCTTTCTTTCTTTCTTTCTTTCTTTCTTTCTTTCGTGTTATTTCTCTAAACTATGAATCCAAACAAGTTTGCTTTTATTGTCATTTTGTTTCTCTCGGTTATGAATCTAAACAATTATGGTGAACCTTTTTATTTTTTATTTTTATTATTTTATTATATTTTACAAAAAACAATTGTTTTTTGGTAAAATATGATTGTGAAATGATTTCATTAGATTTACTCATCTACTAGAATAACACAAGATATGCTAACTTTGATACTGAATTTCACACATTTCAATGTAATTTAAATTCATAATTTTTTTTATTTGAATTCTGCATTTTTATTTGATTTTATTAAATCCAGGTTTGCACTTCCACCTCAGCCTCCTTGGTGTTTGCGATACTTCATTACAGAAACTGCCCTAAACACATCCACTTTCAAGTCAAGGTACATCAGTCATTTTGGAGTGTGCTGACAGTAATTTGAGTCATGTGTTTTTGGCACGAGGAATTGTCCATTACTTGTCATCAGGTCACGTGTGCTCTTTTGTTGTGTACTACAGGGGACATTTGTGAGTAGAACTGATCAGGGTTCTTGAGCAGACTGGAGGGTTAGATTGTCACTGCGTATCCTGATAATAAGAGGGAGCTCAGTTAAAGCTCAGTCCATCTGTGTGGATTTCATTTTATAGGAGATCTCTCACCCATGGGTCGAAGGTCGTTTGGATCTAAAAGCTTTTTAAAGACTTCCCCCACACTCAACTAGAGCTTCAGAAACTCTGAGCTTTGGAGATACTTCCCAGATCACACACTTTATAAACTACACCACTTCTTCATTCCACAGCTCTTCCTGGTGTGGAAATGTATTCTGTGTTAAGACCTCTGTGTTGTGAACTGTCATGATCTTATCTACTTGCAGTTTCGCAGAGAGGATCAGATCAGATCAGATCAGATCTTATCTCTCTCACACTCTGCATATCTACAGGTCACTGAGGAGTTGAACTTTCTCCAAACAGGGATTGAGAGAGTTCTACTTGCCTGCATGACTAGCAGTTTATCGATGTACATGTCATTGGTTGAAAGGTTTCAACATTAAACATGAGTCATTCAGAGCCCCCAAAAGTATCTATCTACACATTTGTTTATTTGTTTGCATTTATTTATTTACACCTTTATTTATGCATTTGTTTGGTTATTTATTTACACCTTTATTTATTCATTTATTTGCATGTTTGATTGTTTATTTACACATTTGTTTGTATTTACACATTGATTTTTTTATGCATTTATTTTTTTACACATTATATTCACATTTGTTTATTTAATTACATTTTATTTATTTACACCTTTATTTATGCATTTGTTTGGTTATTTATTTACACCTTTATTTATTCATTTATTTGCATGTTTGATTGTTTATTTACACATTTGTTTGTATTTATTCATTCATTTTTTATGCATTTGTTTATTTATTCACACATTTGTTTTTATTTATTTATGCATTTGTTTTATTCACACATTTGTTTTATATATTTGCTTATTTGCATTTAAAATTTGTTTATAACATTCCAAGCGTGGCACACTCTATACTTTGTTTGTAGGATTCATTTTGTGTGTTATTATGAAACAATATGTCTGGTGGGGAAAACAAGTTTGTCAGAGACTCAAAGAGCAACTCTGCAACTCTTGCTGCAAAACCTGGCCTTAGGCCATTTGCATGTCTTTGGGTTTGATCTTCAATTTTCAAAAGAAAAATACCATAACTCGAGAGGATATGCAAGTCAGAACTTTGACTCGACAGAATGAAAGCCTTTTCCACTTTGCTAGTAAAACTCTGACTTCCTTTTCAAAAAAATCAGCGCTTTACAGGACGGAAACAAAGCAACTCTAATGAACAAGCCTCTTCAGTGTTTAGCTCTTTAATGAAAACAGCCTCACTCCCAAAACCCTTTTGTGTTTTCTGTCCTCATCAGGGTCTAATTACCCCATTAATCCCTTGTTCTTTTTCTCTTCCTTTGTTTTTATTTCTTTTTTAGTTGAAATCCATTTGCTTGTAAGACTTTCAGTGGTAATAATCACTAGTATATGAGTCCAAACTGCCCCGGGCCTCTAAAACATAAAGATCAGAGGAGACCGTTCAGAAAAAAAAAAAAAAATACTGGAAAGAGGCAAGGAACATGAGGAAGTGATGAAGAGCATGCAGTATTGGGAAAAGGGAGAGTAGGGGGGAAAAAAATGCCTAAATGTGGGTATTTTCCTGCCTGAAAGAGATTTAGCAGAAGATACTGTGGTGGCGTTGATACAGTATGTATGACCTGTCCACCTTCATGTACCGATCCTCTGAGCTTTTAATGGCTCACTTACAAGATCTGAGGTCAGGACAGGCCAGCCGCTCTTGGCAGACCCAGCAAATTTGAACCCAACAGTTGAGATCCAACATCCATTGGGATGCCATCTGTTTTGCCTTTTATTTGCAAAAGCCTGCACACTCTAATAATGAAAAAGAAAGACACCAAATGTGAGAGAGGTTTTGAGAAAGGTCACATGTGACCGAAACATTTGCCGTTTTTCAATAAAGCTTTTCTTTTTTTTTTTTTTTAAAGCTGATTTTATCTCTCATTTAGTGTCTTTCTTTTTCATTAGAATGCGGGCTTCTTTTTGCTTTTTTTGTACTTGGATCTTTTTAGTCTGCGCACCTCAGGTTGGAAGGCAAAGTGTTTTTCTGCTCACGCTTCGGTTGCTCAGCAATAACAAAGCTGGAGAATCTCACACAGCTAAAATGATCATCAGTAACGGTGTTCAGCCTGACATTGTTCAAACCAGAGTCGAACACTGATGGAGAGACTCAGGAAGAAGTTACAACTTTTAGAATGCAACTGGACATTTCTGAACAGTTATTGGATAAATCTATGTAGTTGCTGTGGAGTTGATTCAACTCATCAAATAGCATGTGCCATCATGTTAATCTTTTGTACAAATCCAGAGTTGAATTGACCCTCGTTTGTGAAGCAGTTCGGCGTAAAATGACGGCATGGTAACAACACTCTACTACAACAACTCTTCCTTTTCTCTAAAGCAGCCAAACATGGCCTTATCCCCTTTGTTGCGTGTTCTCGGGGGCGGGGTTTATGTAAATTTTAGGGTTAGTGATGTCACTGCTTGTAAGACTTTCAGTGGTAAAAAACATCCAACGAGTTTCATAGCTTAAAAAGTCCTCCTTATACTGTGTCCTAACCAGACGCGACACGCGATTAAAAGATATATTTTCAAGTTTCTATTTTTCTGTGACATTGCAGCTGGAACAACACCACAAAGTATGAGAACTGGTACTGAACTGGTACTGTTTATGCACTTTATTTAATGTTAAAAGCATCTAATGTGAGTTTAAATATCATTTTGAGTTTTTATAGCCGTTCTGAAAGCAACAATTGACAATTTACCTCAAATTTTCAAAATAAATAAAAGGAAACAAGAACATTTAAACAAACTTTGTACAGACTTCAGAAGGATCCCAACCTTGGAAACTAGTGGATGGTTTATTTTAATGGCATACCGGATTATGTTTTTAGATTATATGTTTGTTCGGAGCATTTTGTTTTGTAAATGAGGCACAGTGTACTGGTGATTTAGAAAATAAACTTTTGTTGAAAGATGAAGCAGTCAGCTGTAGCAAATCTGACAGCAGCTGCATCACAAGTAAATGATTTCATAATGCTTTGTCTGTAAATGACTGTTTTACAAGGATAATGTTTTCAAAACACTTACTCGAGTGGAATAGCCTGTGGGCGTTGATACTGTTTCCTATGCAGTGATGTTAGCCAGTCATAACAGTGGCCTTTTACCGACAAGCCTTAAGAAGCCTTCCCTTAAAAATAGATCGGAAGGGTCAGAAAGAGGGTTGAAAATAAGTGGTTTTTTTCTGCATATAGATTTGTTTTGTTGTGCAAAACTTTATTAACATTATAAGTGAACCCTAGAGAAACTTCATGTCATGACCTCTTTAAAGTCTTTGGTCATATTTAATCTTTTAAAGAAAGTTTTATCTTTTCTGTACTTTTTTTGTCCACTGAATATTTTTTTTATATATGCATTTTCAATATTTTTTGTCTGAAATGTCAACACCAAATTACACTATAACTTATTAGGCCATTCATAAAACTTGAGCAGAGCAAATTTTCATGTAAATAGTTTTTAACACCATTCTTGCATATTCTTATCATATTCGAATGAATGGATTTACATACATTTTTTTCATAAATGAGGCGTTTAAGGTAAATAAGGCCTATTAATGACACAGGAATATTTTAAACTACACAGAGCTCTATGTCAAGGCATCAATAAAATGATCACACATTTGTTTGGCAGATGTCGTGCATTACTATCGTTCAGCTTGTGGTGGGCATTGATCCAGAGGCATTTTTTCTTGAATTATCTCACATCTGCAAAGTGGCATGAAACGTGGCAGAAAATTGATTTGTATGACATTACGTAATGCATGCAGCCTGTAGTGGAACATGCTGTCTTTCTCCCTAATGCACTCGTTCTTTCCTCCGTCCATTTCATGATTTTCGCTCTACAAAAAGAGTTGTAAAATAAATTATGAGCTGAGAGAAAGCGCACACTCGGGGGAGTTAATGTGACAGCTCTGAACTTGTCTTCAGAGGCTTTTAGTAGACGTGCTCTCACTCCTACAGTGCTGTGGCCAGTTTGATGATACGGTGTGTGTTTGTGTGCGAGTGACTCACTTCACAGCCCGCCAAACTCCCACAGGGCTCTGACAACTACACTGTGTGGGCCTTTCCCATTGTAGTCAAACTAGAATGTGTATGGGTGTCTGTTTTTGTTTTTTGTGAGTGTGTCTTGGTTTGTGTTTATATGTGTGTTGCAGTGGTTTTTAACGCCCTTTTCAGGGTTGCCAGGTCCTCCTCCCTTTTCGCAGACATGCATTGTGGGGTGAATCTCACAAAATAACATGCCCAGGTTATGTTTTTTATGTTGTGTTTTAGGACCAATTTATAGAATTTGTGTTGTTGTTGTTGCAGTGTGACATTTAAGCATTTTTAAATAAAATTTTCCTGATAATTTACTCACCCCCATGTCATCCAAGATGTTCATGTCTTTCTTTCTTCAGTCGAAAAGAAATTAAGGTTTTTGATGAAAACATTCCAGGATTATTTTCCTTATAGTGGACTTCAGTGGCCTCCAAACGGTTGAAGGTCAAAATTACAGTTTCAGTGCAGCTTCAAAGGGCTTTAAATGATACCAGATGAGCAATAAGGGTCTTATTTAGCAAAATGATCAGTCATTTTCAGAATTTTTTTTTTTTTAATATAAATATAAAAATATAAAATACAACTATTCAACTTACATAACGAACGCGGCACCAGTTTAGTTTTTTTTCCGTAAGTAGAATAGGGAAGGCGTAGGACATACAGCATAAGCTTTTTGAAGAATACGGAAAGCGGAAGCATGTACAAGGCGATCATTTGTGTTTATAAATCATATACTTTTTTTTTTTTTTTTTTCGAAAATGACTGATCGTTTTGCTAAATAAGACCCTTTTTCCTTGTCTGGTATCATTTAAAGCCCTTTGAAGCTGCACTGAAACTGTAATTTTGACCTTCAGCCATTTGGGCTCCATTGAAGTCCACTATAAGGAGAATAATCCTGGAATGTTTTCATCAAAAACCTTAATTTCTTTTCGACTGAAGAAAGAAAGACATAAACATCTTGGATGACATGGGGGTGAGTAAATTATCAGGAAAATTTTATTTGAAAGTGGACTAATCCTTTAATGCAACCCCCATTAAATATGAAGTATGCATCATATTAATTTGTTGCGCTGTTAGAGGGTTAGTTCACCCAAAAATAAAAATTTTGTCATTACTTACCCACCCTCATGTCGTTCCACACCCATCAGACCTTCGTTCATCTTCGGAACACAAATTAAGATATTTTTGATGAAATCCGGTGGCTCAGTGAGGCCTCTATTGATAGATATTGAAGATAATTAAAAGTGCCCAGAAAGCTACTAAAAACAACCTTTATATTATAAAGTGACAAAAATACTTTTTGTGCACCAAAAAACAAAAAAACAAATGACTTTATTCAACAATATCTAGTGATGGCTGATTTCAAAACACTGCTTCATGAAGCTTCGAAGCTTTACAAATCTTTTGTTTCAAATCAGTGGTTCGGAGAGCATATCAAACTGCCAAAGTCACGTGAACTGTTGAAATTGCGAAAACACTTATGATGTAACGAAGCCTCGTTTACTGAAATCACATGACTTTGGCGCTCCGAAGCACTGATTCAAAACAAAAGATTCATAAGCTTTGAAGCTTCATGAAGCAGTGTTTTGAAATCGGCCATCACTAGATATTGTTGAATAAAGTCGCTATTTTTTTGTTTTGTTTTTTGGCACACAAAAAGTATTCTCGTCGCTTCATAACATTAAGGTTGAACCACTGTAGTCACATGAACTTTTTAAAATATGTTTTTAGTAGCTTTCTGGGCATTGAAAGTGTTAATTATCTTGCTGGCAATGCAGGCCTCACTGAGCCATCGGATTTTATCAAAAAATATCTTAATTTGAGTTCTGAAGATGAACGAAGGTCTTACAGGTGTGGAACAACATGAGGGTGAGTAATTAATGACAGTATTTTCATTTTGGGGTGAATTAACCCTTTAAATAAATCATTGTCCAAAAATTATTGTATTACAATATAGTGAAATTCGTCCACTATTGAGAAAAATGGGAATTACTTATTGTGGTATTTTATGTTTATTTATTTAGTGTACTTATTTATTTATTTATTTTTACTTTATTTTATTTATTTTTATTTTATTTTTGTAATGAATTTTGACTTTAACTTTTTTCTTCTAATTATTATTATTTTTTTTTAATTTTGTGGATCCTCACCTCTTGTAAAGACAACACAATGTTACTTCGGAGCTCACAAACACCCAGTGATGGTCCAGGTCAAGAATGCTGTTTATTTGTCTATATTTCCTCCATGAGCAGGTGGTTTCATTTAAGTCAGTGGACTGGTTGGTTCACTGAATTTATCCAACCGTTTACACATCTTCTAGTGTTTCGGAAAAAGGCGATCAGTAACATTTTTGTCTCTTTACGTGCAGCTGTTCAATTGCTTTACATAATTGTCATTGTTTAAAAGTTTCACTCAAGGTTGAACTAATTGTTTACTGAGGAGAGCAGTCAGTCGAGCATAAGACGAAAGCTTCATTGTTGTGATGAGTTTTAAACTCTGCCTTTCCGAAACTCCTGGCTTGAGAAATCCTTCAGGAATTCTGTTAATGCTAAATATGCAGCATTGAGTAACTGAAGTGCGTGGACTTGATTTTCTGGTCCTGACAGACTTGTCAAATAGTGCACAGAGGTAGCACGCCACACATGGGGGATGCTGTCAAGTTTCAGGCATAGTTTAGATAGTGACGTAATGTACACACACATACACAGAGTAAAGCTGAGTCAATGATTCAGAGTTTCCTACCTGAGCTTGGTCTGGAAATGCAAACAGGGGAATAATTTGACTGAGAAAACACAGACAGGGACTATAGTATTTCTTAAGGTGAAAATGATAGAACAACCTAATATAAATGATTTAATTTAACAAATAATTCAATTATTTAATATAAATGTACAATAGCCAGAAATGAAATAATTTGCTTTCCAATGATATTATCTTTAAAAATATTAAAGGCTTATCAGTATCAAACAGTTCTGACACTTCTTAGTCCAGAGCCATGTTCACATTTATTGGGTCAGCCTGGAGTGGTTTTATCAGGTTTGAGGCCTTGGGTCTTTAAATGTAAAGGTTCTGACAGATGAAATGACTGCCATATGTTGTTCATACAGTTCCTCTGTGCTTTTGAGGAGCTTCAGTGGAGTAGTAATAGTTCTACTGTAGACTCAATGTACTTTCCTGGATTAGTGATCAGATATTGTGCAGTATTCGGGCTGTATAGTGTATTTGTGTAGTGTATAGTGTAACATTTTCCAGCATTTTCAATCTCACTTCCAATCCATACTGTAATCCAGGTCATATTGATAAAAGTTGGGTGTGATTTGCTGATATCATTTAATTTTTACCCAAAGGCCTTCAGCTTCACTGCTGGTCACATACCTTCATTTGAGATCATAAAACATGCATGTTACTAAAACGCATACCAAAAACCTACACGATTAATTACTGTATGAATATTTGGAAGCTCTTTAGAGACTCCCTCATCACATTTCTGAACTCCCATTAGTGCTCATGATGATGGAAATAATCTGTAACACAGCTTCCAACAACATCTGTGTTTACTATGATAATAACAGACCATGTCTGAGAATATTAGGGTCAGTTTTCTGATTTGATGTGTCATGGGGACATAGAAGTGGTTTCTAGTAGTGTTTTTTTTTTTTCTTTTTTTTTTTCCTCTGGACATGATTTAAAGGTCTGTTAGTGTGACAGGATTGTTCTTTTTAATAATAAAAAAGATGAAAGCAGAGCTGTCCCTGATTTTTCTTACATAATGGAATTTACAAGAATTTGAATTTTATTATTTTTTGTTTTCTTTTTTGTGAATTTCCATTTTCAGATCCCTTGCATACTCACAGAAGGTACCACAGCGACTACAGCTCCTCCAGTGAAAGCCCCTCGGTGGCATCATCAGACCCCGACTACAGACAAGGTTGTACTAATGACCTCATATATATATATATATATATATATATATATATATATATATAATATTATTTTTTTTTTTTTTAAATATAAAGTACACTCTAAAAAATTGTGCTGGCTTAACGAAAAAAAATAATGCTGCAGTTTGCATCAATTTTGTTGAGTTATGACAGCTTTGAGTGAATTTACGTTAAACCAACAATCTACATTGAGTTAGAGGAAAATGTTTTAGAGGAAACTGAATACTCCAAAAAAAAAAAGAAAGAAAAGTTGCTCCAACTACCAGAGTTGTTGCCCTGGAACCAATTAATGTTATCTTTTTCAGTTCAAATCAACAGCTATCATAGCACATGTTAGCCTAACTTATCTAACATGTATATTTAATGTTAATTTAATTTAAAGTAAGAGATTACTTGTCACTGGCATTAAGGTAGTCATTGCTTATGGAGTTAATGTAGTGTTTACCTTCATGTATCTACTTTTCAGCACAAAACTTGATTACAGAGACTCTTTTAAGGGTGCGTTCACACTTGTCATGTTTGGTTCTATTAAAACGAACCCTGGTGCGATTGCTCGCTTAGTGCAGTTCATTTGAACATATGTGAACGCTTCCAAACGAACTCTGGTGCGGTTCGAATGATATACGAACGCAACACGGACCAAAGACATGGAAACGAACCAAAAACAGGAAGACGAGACCCTAAAATGGACAGAATCCTCACGCATGTTGGTTTTTCTCGTCATAGACGCGAGTTTGCCCATGACAGGCATCAGACGCGTGACTCCACGCAGCAGATCATTTGTGTGTGTGACGGATGGATTCACGCCGCTGTTTTGACTACTTTGCACATTTTATAAGCTCTTCACGAGTTTCCAGCTGGTCAAAATACCATCACATGCAGGCTACACACCGTTACATTTACCTCAGCAAACAGCATTGTTTTGGATGTTAGGTAAATGTTTGGTTCCGTCTCAAAACAGGCAATACGTCATAAAATCCGACCAATCACATTGTGAATGTATCCCTATGCCTGAAGGTTCAGTATCTTTTAGTTCGGTGATAAAATTGCCAATCTGAACGCTAATCGGACCAGGACAAAATGTTTTTTTTTTTCTTCTTTGGTCCGGAACAAATGAACCAAATGAACTACAAGTGTGAACGCACCCTAAATGTCAAACATAACAGTGTCAAACACTAACTGGTCTTTCCCTTCACTAAAAACAAATAAATTAACACTTAATTTCAACATTTATTCTCCTTATCCAGTCTTATGCAAAACATTAATTTCTGAAGATAATTTCATTAAGTTAATACAACCAAAAAAGTAAAGCCAATTAACACAGAAATTTGAGTTTAAATTACAGACGATATTAAGTTGATGATCAGCATTGTACAAAATAATGTTTGCAACTTAAAATGTGTAATTAAAACAATAAATTAGAATTTTTAACTTGCAACCATGCATTTAGTAGTGGTAACAGGTACTCTGAGTTACTTTTTAGGGTTTATTTCTTTAACTTGAATCGATATAAAAAAAATAGATTGTTTATTTATAGGAAAAGGTTTATTATTTATATTTATGAGTGAGTCATCACATCTTGTAATTCTGTGACCATTTCAACAGCTTAGATGAATGTGGGTGGATGTAATTTGAATCAACTCATTGATGGCCCTACATTTCATTGAGGGGACATAAAAAAATTTGATTTGCATATTACTGTACCATGCAAAGCACATACTTCGCATGCATTAGTTTCACAACATTCTTTTGTACACAAACAGCCAAGAAGCCAGAAGATCTGAGGCGGTTCAGTTCTCAGGTCGGCCTGTCAGAGCATGACGCCGTTTCACTTAGCAGTGCACAGAGACACAGGTATTCACTATTTTTCTCTGATGTTTCCTGGTTTGTGTTGATCAATCATGCCTGTCCTGTCTGTATTGACCCCTTCTTGAGTACTTTTGTGGTTGTGGACCCAGGCCCAAGTTAATGATAATCTAAACCCTTCCTGAGTTCATTTCCTCTCATCCTGTTCAAGTTTAGTTCTGGTTACAAGAACTGCAGAACTCTGTGTGTGTGTGTGTGGCTTCAGTTAGCTATACTTTGGGACAAAATTGTCCCCAGAAACCTCCCTATGGAGACGTCCCCAGATGTGTGATATAAATATTTTCTCTCACTTTTAGGAATAAGGTTTGGGTTAGTGTTTAGTTTTGTTATTAGCTTTATGTAAACAAACACATGCAGACATCCCACTCCGTAAAAACCCATTTTCACAAAAAAAAATCTTAATAACAGGAAACAGGCTTTCACTTTCACTCGCTCAATTTTCAGAATATTCAAAATAATTTGCTATAAAGTATGCAATGCGCCTGGCTCACTAATATAACTTCTAATGCCTGTTTGTGTGTATTATTCAGATTATGGATAAAGTGTGCTGTTTATAAATATATGGAAAAATGTTTTTTTAAAAAAATGTTATTTTCTGGCAGTGAAGGGGTGAGAATTTAAATATGTCATCACCACTGTCATAATCATAAACCGGGCCAGTCTACGTTAGATATTTTGCACTTTGACATCCCACTGTTTTTTCTTGTTCTCTGCCTATTAACAGCTGTTCCAGTCTTCTTCCAGCAGCCTTTGTTGCATTTTATTCTTATTATCCCTGGCAACCCCCCAAAAGTCAGTGTAAATACTGTAAATACTTCCATCTAAAGTGTTTCTCATTGAGGCAGTGATTCTACTCCTCCCCCTGCTGGTTAACCAGATGAACTACCCTGTTCTTTCCTGAAGTAGATGTTGGCAGTGGGCAATGGTTGCCAGGTGCTGCTGTTGTGTAGAGCAGGTTTTGGGCAGAGTACAGTAATTGATTCCCTGAGGATGCTCAGGGCGCAGAGCTGCACCATAGGTCACCCATGACAACCAGCTGGCTCTGCCATTGGATGGCATGCAAGTGTGCTGACATAACGCATAACACTTCACGCTAATTTAACTAACAGTGTTAGTTGTCTTATCCATCCTATTATCTTAAAGTATAAAGGATAACTTTTTACAACTTGTTCTGATTTGGATATTGAAATGTGCTGATATTTT